>NW_020837950.1:49383234-49496836 GCF_003676395.1 Aethalodelphis obliquidens
AAGGGGCAGTTAGGTTTTATGTTGTAGTTTCTTTTTTTTTTTTTTTAACATCTTTATTGGAGTATAATTGCTTTACAATGGTGTGTTAGTTTCTGCTTTATAACAAAGTGAATCAGTTATACATATACATATGTTCCCATATTTTTTCCCTCTTGCATCTCCCTCCCTCCCACCCTCCCTATCCCACCCCTCTAGGTGGTCACAAAGCACCAAGCTGATCTCCCTGTGCCATGTGGCTGCTTCCCACTATCTATCTATTTTACGTTTGGTAGTGTATATATGTCCATGCCACTCTCTCACTTTGTCACAGCTTACCCTTCCCCCTCCCCATATCCTTACGTCCATTCTCTAGTTGGTCTGTGTCTTTATTCCCGTCTTGCCCCTAGGTTGTTCTTGACCATTTTTTTTCCTTAGATTCCATATATATATGTTAGCATATGGTACTTGTATTTCTCTTTATGACTTAACTTCACTCTGTATGACAGACTCTAGGTCCATCCACCTCACTACAAATAACTCAATTTTGTTTCTTTTTATGGCTGAGTAATGTTCCATTGTATATATGTGCCACATCTTCTTTATCCATTCATCTGTTGATGGACACTTAGGTTGCTTCCATGTCCTGGCTATTGTAAATAGACCTGCAAAGAACATTTGGGTACATGATTCTTTTTGAATTATGGTTTTCTCAGGGTATATGCACAGTAGTGGGATTGCTGGGTCATATGGTAGTTCTATTTTTAGTTTCTTAAGGAACCTCCATACTGTTCTCCATAGTGGCTGTATCAATTTACATTCCCACCAACAGTACAAGAGGGTTCCCTTTTCTCCACACCCTCTCCAGCATTTATTGTTTCTAGATTTTTTGATGATGGCCATTCTGACCAGTGTGAGATGATATCTCATTGTAGTTTTGATTTGCATTTCTCTAATGATTAGGAATGCTGAGCATTCTTTCATGTGTTTGTTGGCACTCTGTATATCTTCTTTGGAGAAATGTCTATTTAGGTCTTCTGCCCATTTTTGGATTGGGTTGTTTGTTTTTTTGATATTGAGCTGCATGTAAATTTTGGAGATTAATCCTTTGTCAGTTGCTTTATTTGCAAAAGTTTTCTCCCATTCTGAGGGTTGTCCTTTCATCTTCTTTATGGTTTCCTTTGTTTTTGAGTTTCATTAGGTCTCATTTGTTTATTTTTATTTACATTTCTCTAGGAGGTGGGTCAAAAAGGATCTTGCTGTGATTTATGTCATAGAGTGTTCTGCCTGTGTTTTCCTCTAAGAATGTGATAGTGTCTGGCCTTACATTTAGGTCTTTAATCCATTTTGAGTTTATTTTTGTGTATGGAGTTAGGGAGTGTTCTAATTTCATACTTTTACATGTACCTGTCCAGTTTTCCCAGCACCACTTATTAAAGAGGCTGTCTTTTCTCCACTGTATATTCTTGCCTCCTTTATCAAAGATAAGGAGACCATATGTGCGTGGGTTTAGATCTATCTTTCTGTTTTTGTGCCAGTACCATAATGTCTTGATTACCATAGCTTTGTAGTATAGTCTGAATTCATAGAGCCTGATTCCTCCAGCTCTGTTTTTCTTTCTCAAGATTGCAAAGCACGTATTTTGACTCTGGCCCCAAATCTATAAGAACTTACAGTTTCAGTCTCTGTCTTGGTTCCAAATCCAGGTTGACCTAGCTCCAGTTAGGTGTCCACACCTAATCCGATAAGCTTGTATTCAGAAGGACAGAATCAGGTGACATGCATGGTGGCTCACACTGGGGTATGGGTAGGATTTGTTCTCCAAGAATAGGATGTGAGTAGAAAGGAAATTTGAATATAAAACATATAAACATGTAAAGCATTTAAATCTAGGACACATGCTTCTATTTAGTATAGCTATCTCTTTGACCTGCATTTATCAAGTTATAATTTACATATGGCAAAATTCACCCTTTTTAGTGTACAGTTCTGTAAGTTTTGACAAACACATATAGTCCTGTAACTATCACATGTGACTGAGACAGAGAAGGCTTCCATCATTAACTTGGATTTAAATATCCTCAAAATTATTTATTTTAAGAATCTTTCTTCACTTCGCTTTAAAGAAACAAGCCAATAAGTAGCTATTTCTCAGGAGCTTTCATCCAAAAAAATTTGTCTTTAAGGAATAAGGTAAACATTGTATATATTGATACTGGGTCTTGAGTGATTGGATCATATGTAAAAACAAAACAAAGGCTATTTCTACTCATAGCCTACTTCAGGTTGTTATTTACATAAATACTGAAGGAACTGCCTTAAGTTAGGACTTCATGAAACACATAAAGTGTAGGAAGTCCTCATTCTCTAGGGACTGACAGAATGCCTCTCAGGTAAAGGGTCTCTGTGATATATATAGTACTTATTGTTATAAGTTTAGACAAGGTCTGAATTTAGACCACAGCTTGCTGACAAATATACACTATCCCATGGCACTCTGCCAGCGGAGAGGTAGAAAAGCTTGGGAGATAATCAAAGGTCACAGCTTTATTTAACACCATCACACACCAAATAGAAAGACAGGCATTCACTGTTGGGGCAGAGACAGTGTGTCCTCCAGTGACTGCTCAGCCGTTTAGCAGAGTCAAATCCTGCCTTTAAAAGGTGGGACTCACCAAGTGGCCTAAAACAGGTCTCATCTTTCACCAAGGGCTTCTAATTTTAAATTGCTGCCGTGCTAAATTTTATCTTGAGTGTCGCCCTGAGTCTCCACCCAGTTTGTTCAGATCTAACACTGGTTTTAGACAAGACTCTCCCAGGGCCATGGATTTCAGTCTGTATTGTTTAACACACAGGCTGCACGGGGCACAAAGCAATGCAAGATGATTAAGAATTTGAATGAAATCCTTATATATCAATTTTTAACATCAGTTAACTTACAAAAATTCTAACCTCTGTTGATATCACTCTCTGTGATAACAGAATCCACTAGGAAGAAAGTAAAAACAAAAACCACGGTTTCCTAGGAATCAAGTTAGAGGTCCTATTTAAATGCTATTTAGAAATGCACTGTAGCAGTGTTATGGGTTGCTACTTGGCCTCACTTGGTAAAAATGAGTAGTATCACATGTTATGAAACTCAACTCCTGTAAAGAAGGTGAGGCTGCAAGATTCTTCAGGATAACTTTGTTCAGAACTAACATGTCTCTAGTAACACTGCCAGAGGGGAAATTCAACTGATAATCGCTGTGAAAGCACTTATGGTCTGAAATGGGACCATTTAAAAGAAAATGAAATTTCCAGTTTTACTTGCTACAGCTAAACTTATCTAAGACAAAGGTAAAAGCAAAATGTAGTCACAAAGACGTAGTTCATACAACAAGCTACTTGTTCAATTTTTTTCCCCAATTGTTACAGAATTCAGAGTCCAACACACAGATTTACCTCACCTGAGCATGCATTTTATTCCAATTGTGGACAAACCTCCCAGTGACTCGGTAGAAAAAAAAGATTCACCCTTTTTAGTGTACAGTTCTATATGTTTTGACAAACACATAGAGTCCTGTAACTATCACATGTGACTGAGACAGAGAAGTGTAGATAGACTGAACCGCCTAAATCAGGGCCACCATCGCTCTGATGGTGCATGCCACATATGCCTTTAGAGACCTGAAAAACCTAAACTACTCGTCCATGAAACTTAATCATTACGCTGGGCCATGGAGTAATCTGATTCTCGTATTTGCATTATAAGATCCAATGGAATGCAGGAGTATACGTGGGTATTTCAGGTATTTCCAGTAATCTCCACTGTCACTAGAAAGGAGTTGCTTATCTATAGTGGGTCAAGAGTTGCCACAGCCTTTCATGGCTTAGGGGTACGTGTCTCCTGGGATCTCACGCTCACAGCCTCATAGTATGGTAAGGCTGTACAAAACCTCACGGGGAATAAAATACGGAAGGTGAGGAAGTAACCTGGGAGTCTGGGGGTTCTCGGGATGACTACCAAAAGCAAGGCTAAAGAAGGGCATAACGAAGTGAGTTCAAGTGGACGCAAAGCACCAAGGCTGTGTGAATTGTAGGGTGGGAGCAGGGGAGGTTTCTGGGCCTCCCTCTTCACCCCTGATGATGGCAGGCTCTTTGTTGGCAGGCCTCCTCTTGACTCCAGACGAAGGGGGTGAAAGGCCTCTTCAACCGAACCAGGTTCTTTATTGCCATCCAAACAAAATACACGTCAGTTCTCACTTCGGCTCAAAGTGATCTCTGACTAGAATTCTATTCCCTCTATGTGTGTAAATTTATACACACATAAACATCATTTATAGGTAATGCTTTTTAATCCTCTAGTTAGAAAAAACTCTGTTTTCCCCAAACTCCCTGAGCACAGATATTATTATATATTATTGCATCAACTACCAAAATCATATTGTGAGCAATTTGATGGCAGAAACAGTGCCCTCATCTTGTATTCCCCATAGCACCTAGCACAATAACATCACACATTAGGTGCTCAATAAACATTTACTGACTGACACAATGAGAGAGATGCAACAGAAACTTTCTTTTCCTCCACAGAGCTCAGACTTATAATCACAAATAACACCTATTAAGTGCAGACTCTCCATCAAGTTCTGTTCTGGAAGTTTTATATCAATCAAATCATTTGATTCTCACAGCAGTCCTAGAAGTTACATGGTACTGCTATTTCTGTCTAACAACCAAGGAAATTGAGGCCCTGAGAGGTTAAGCAAATTGGTTCAAAGTCAGACAGGAAGTAATTGGCAGAGCTGGGGGTCAAATCTAAACAAGTGGGTTTCAGGACTCTGGAGTCCTGTACTTAACCTCACTGTCTGGTTGCTGGAATAGGGGCAGAGTTGAATCCAAAACATTATTTCTGAAGAAAAGATGAAAGATGGTTCCTTAAGACTAGACAGGCTGAGGACTTATTTTTCTTCACTTTCTTCAATTTACTTATTCTCTTCTTTCCTTTTCCTTTCTATTCTTGCATCTTCTTTCCCTTGCTTCTCCTTCTGTTTCAACTAGGCTCCCTGGTTGAAGGCCACAGAAACCAGCTCTGGCTTATGTGAGAAGGAAAGGGGTCTAGTGGCAGGCTATGGGGTAGCTCGCAGAATCAGAGGGAGGCCTGAAGAAGCAGGCTCAGGAGTCAAGAACCAGGAAAGCTTCCCGTTTCCAGGCCACAGAAGCTGCGGGGTCTCTTCTAGGCATCTCATCACGAGTTCACTCCTACCATTTTCAGTCTTTTAGTTACTTGGCTTAGGTTTCAAATTCCAGAGATTGGGGGAGCACCTGACAGTCCTAGCTCGGGTCATGTGCCCACCCCTTAAATAAAGGAGAACAGGACACCTTCTAGAACAGATTCACCAGGCTACAAACAGTTGGTCCTCTATAGTCACAGATTCTGCATCTTCAAACTCAACCAATGGAGGGTCAAAAATATCCAGGAAAAAAAAAAAAATTCCAGGGCTTCCCTGGTGGCGCAGTGGTTGGGGGTTCGCCTGCTGATGCGGGGGACACGGGTTCGTGCCCCGGTCCGGGAGGATCCCGCGTGCCGCGGAGCGGCTGGGCCTGTGAGCCGTGGCCGCTGGGCCTGCGCGTCCGGAGCCTGTACTCCGCAACGGGAGAGGCCACGGCAGTGGGAGGCCCACGTACCGCAAAAAAAAATAAAATAAAATAATAATAAAAAGTTCCAGAAAGTTCCATAAAGCAAAACTTGAATTTGCTGTGCCCTGGCAACTATTTACATAGCATTTACATTGTATTAGGTATTACAAGTAATCTAGTGATGATTTAAAGTGTACAGGAGGATATGTGTAGGTTATATGCAAATGCTACACCATCTTATATAAGGGACTTGAGCATCTGCAGATTTCAGTATTCAGAGGGAATCCTGGAACCAATCCTCTATGGATGTTGAGGGACAACTATATAATGGAGAAGGCTTGGTCCCACAGTTAAATTGTGGTGGTTACCAAAAGAAGAGGAGAATAGGGACTTCCCTGGTGGCGCTGTGGTTGAGAATTCACCTGCCAATGCAGGGGACGTGGGTTCGAGCCCTGATCCGGGAAGATCCCACATGCTGCAGAGCAACTAAGCCCGTGCACCACAACTACTGAGCCTGCGCTCTAGAGCCTGCAAGCCACAACTACTGAAGCTCACGTGCCACAACTACTGAAGCCCGTGTGCTGAGAGCCTGTACTCCGAAACAAGAGAAACCACCACAATGAGAAGCCCGCGCACCGCAACAGAGTGTAGCCCCTGCTCACCGCAACTAGAGAAAACCCGCGCACAGCGACAAAGACCCAACGCAGCCAAAAATAAATAAATTAAATAAATAAAATTTTAAAAAAAAGAAGAGGAGAATAGATAATAGGCAACGAAAGCAAAAGTGTTGACGATGCCCACCTTTTATCTTAAAAAAAAAATGTCCTCTATGTCTTTATCCATTTTTGCCTAATAAGCCATCAAAACCAGTGATGGCCTTATTCACTACTCACAGATCACTGTGGAAGATGGAACTAGAGGCTGAGTCACTCTCTCCTGCGTTTTTCTGGGTCCCATATTGGCCTGCTGTCCTTTCTCATCATTATCACTTTGGACCAAACATAACTAGGGACTTCATAGCTTCTTATAGTGAGTGTGAGTTAAACATGATGTTTTCAATTCCTTAATCAATAGTCTCCAGAACTTTTTCACTCAAGGAGAGGAAATACCACAGGTTAGAAATTTGACCTATTTGCTGATTAAATTATCTATAGATTAAAATAAAAGCAGGTACTGCTAGAAACTGAGTAATAAATTTTAAAATTAACAAGGAAGACCGTACTTTGGTATAATCAGCATATGAAATTTCAGGCTTAAAGCTGAACCTCGAAAGTGATTTTTTTCTAAGCCTCACTGGATATCTCTCCTCAGCCTTTTGTGCGTATGTGCGCACACACAAACATACATGCACACACAAACATACATGCATACACCTATATACATATATGTACAGATGCATACATATGTATATAAATGTACATGGATACTCTCTGTATATGATAAAACATATACAATACACACAGGATAATTCACAGGTATTATCTGATTTCATAAATTATCATGTTCCCTATATATCTTTACTCTTTTTGACGTTTTGAATCAGAAACTAATATGATGAGAGGAAAACTCATTAAGCAGAATCCATAAAGTCGCCTGAGTTTATCTGATAATGTCTAAGCTAAAAATGCAAGATTTAAAATTTCCAATATGATTTAGCATATAGACCTTAATGCTTAAAAAGTAAAAGTAATTTAAAATATTTAGTTCCTGTTCTGCAAAGAGAACATTTAAACATTGCCTCCAATATTAAACTGGAAGCCCCTGTGTTTAATAGAATGTCAGCTAGCATGTAGCAAGCCTTGCTCTCATCTCCCAGACTTCTAGCTTCTTCAAAGGCATTTTCCTCTTTGGCTTGGTTCCTGTCCACCTCTTCTCTTTATCTGCCTATTGTGGACCTCTGTTCTTTTTTGCCTACCTGCATTTATTTCTCCTTTGTTAACTGTACCCTTTTTTCCTTTCAGTAAACTGGCTTGACCAACATCCCTTTCAGCTCCAAAGGCTACTGTGTCATTCCCTTAGTCAGAATAATTGGTTCAGGGATGGACAACACAACTCAATTTTAGTACAACTGTTGGAAGTAAATGGGAAAAAGAAGCTTTCTTTGCAATGAGACTTATTACTGTAAGGAAAATCTAAGCCTGGAATGCTGGGGGCCACTATATTGGGAGAACGTGCCTGACAATCAAGTAGAAAAAATTTGGGACTAACTGAACTTGGGCCACTTTTCAGCCACATTTGAAACTAGACGTACTTTTACATGTTACTGTCACCACTTTTCAGCGAAACTCTCTCAAATTCTATCTACCAGGTGATTCTAGCTCTCAAGGCTTTGTTCTGACTTCTCTCAACAGAACAACCCTAGGATGTGAGGATCAGCTCAGTTCTCCTTTATCCAAGCATCTTCTGATTCTCTGCATTTGGATTTAGTTCAAATTGGTCCAACTTTCATAAACCTAGGGTTTATCTCTGTATTCCACAAATGAAACATCTCCAATACTACTGATTGAGGGCCTATAACATCCAGAATCTTACAGAAAAGCCACTTTTCTATGAACACTTGCTAGTTATAGTAAAAGACAAAAAAGAAAAAAAGAAAGGATGAAACTGATACTGTCTTAGCTCCATGTTCGGGGAATGCAGTTAAAAGCATAAGTCCATGGAGTGGGGAAGGGGTGCACAGTTTGAATGAAAAATAACAGACTTCAGAAAGCCCCACATTAACATTTGGACTGAAGGGGGAGAAGATAAAAACAAATCATTCAAAACAAATGCAAGCACGTGATACTCCACCATTTAAGTTTTGTAAATAGAGAGCAGTATTTCACAGTGGTTCATGGTATTGTCTTCAGGGTCAAGAAAATCTGAGTTTAAGTCCTAGCACAGCCATTTACTCTGTGACCTTGGGCAAAACAATTAACCTTTCCTGCCCCAATTTCCTTACCTGTAAAGAGGAAGTAAGTAATACTATATAATTCATAGAGTTACTGTGCAGAATAAATGAGACAATGTGTAATAATATGCTTTGGGAAGGGGGCTTCATAGTACTTAACAAATGTTAGCTCTGATTTAAGTCAGACATTCTTTGCAAAATTCAAATGATTTTCCAATAATATAATGCATTGATAAGGGCGGTTCAACAACATTGATCTAAGCAAATTTCACTTGAGTATATATCATTTTATTCTTGGGTTTTATTCACATACTCAGTAACTTTGTTTCCAATAAATAATGAATGCTTCAAATCAGCAGAGACCAAGTCAAAACCATAGTCCCTAAAACCCTCTTCACATTGCAACACTCAAAAGGAAAAGTGTGGTTATTTGTTTTTAATCCCTTTTTGCTTTCTTTAGGTAAAGAGATTACATGGACAACCAAAGAGAATTTCCACTTTGAGGTGGCCAAAAAGAGAAATAGTTAACACTGAAGCTGTTACAGAAACAAAGCTTTAAGTTTGAGCACATAAGAAAAGTGTTCTTCCTTCTCTAGACTATTAGTAACTAACACTTTAAGTTTTTCCAAACTCCAGGCATAAATTTCAAGAGTATAAATATTGCAAGTCCTAAGGCACTATGCCTTATCTATTCATCATTTCACTTCTATTCATAGTCCCCGAGTGTTTTGGGTTTTATGACTGTCAGCTAGGCATGCCCTTAGTAAAGGTCCATATCATCACTAACTCTAGGACAAGAAACCAAATGCTGATGATGCCGTGCGTCCAGATCAGTGGCCTCTTTGTTCAAGTAAGAGCAGGCAGAAAGGATTTCTTACTGTCGACGAAAATGCCCCAGTTGGGTCAACGTTTCTGGAAAGGGTTGAATAGTTTTCAAATTCCAAAATAAGAGATTAAAAAAGCAAACAAAAGAGGCTTTCTTTCCTCAGACTCCAGTGAAGAATGTGACCACTAAAGAAATATATTAGGCCATGTATACATTGCATGTTTCAGTCTTGGCACTTTGTGGGTTTGAGAAAGAGAATGACAGGAATGACTTCAATTGTCTAAATAATTACAGTCATTAGCATCAGGCTCCCAGGGTAACTGAATATCTTACTTTGCTTGCTGGCTAAAAATAAGTAACCAAAATGTTCCCAAGAAAAATTCAAGGTAGATGGTAAATATCAATTAATTAAGCATCATAACAATCAAGAAAAATCAGTATTTGAACTTAAGTACATCATAATCATCATGCTTGAGAACATTACATCCATTTTGACCATACAGGCTTAGCTACTTCACATTTCTTAAAACATGTGTTCATGATGTCACATTTTGCTCCAAAGTAGATATTTTGCTAAACAAAATCTCCAGTTTTAGTTTTGGTTAAAAATCCATTTCTATGAGTCTGAGCATGCTAATTAACTAGTATTTAGGCAACAGGACCTTCAAATAGCTAGCACTGTGGCACCATATGTACCCGAAGTAGCAAGTAAATGAAAGGAGACCTAAAATATTCACTTCAAACTCTCTAAACTCTTTACAAAACAAGTTTGTATTCTTTC
The DNA here is from genome assembly GCF_003676395.1 of Aethalodelphis obliquidens. Lineage (NCBI taxonomy): Eukaryota > Metazoa > Chordata > Mammalia > Artiodactyla > Delphinidae > Aethalodelphis > Aethalodelphis obliquidens. The sequence goes on from NW_020837950.1 coordinate 49,393,330, forward strand.
CAGAAGCTTCCTCAGATACTCTTATGCAAAAATATTTATTGAATGCCTGCTTTGTGCAAGCGCTCTTCTAGGCACTGGGGATAAAACAGTGAACAAAAGAGAAAAAGTCCCTGTATTCATGGAGCATTCTAGTGGGCAGTTGCAGATAACTGACCAGATATAGTTTAAGTTTAGTCTATGACAGGTTAGGTGGTGATAAATGTCAAGGAAGGGGGGAAATAAAGGCCAAGAAGGAGTAAGAGTTGGTAAAGAAATAAGGGCAACCCTTAGGGATACACGGAAGGCCTTCTTGAGAAGGTGGCCTGTGAGCCCTGAAGGGAGGGAGAGGTAGACTAAGCAGGTTGATGGTAGAAGAACACTCAGGGCCAAGGAAACAGGAAGGGTAAATGTCTAGCTTGTTCCAGGCTATGAAGAAGGCAGTGAGTGAGGCTGGAGCTGAGAAGGCAGGAGGAGAGGGTAAGCCATGAGACAATGGAGTGCTCTGAGCAGAGCAGTCAGTCTCTGGCTGTTGTGTTGAGCATAGATGCAGAAACAGGGAGACTAGTCAGGATGCTTCTACAGTGACCCAGGCAAGAGATGAGTAGTTTGGGCCAAGGTAGTGCCACGGACATGGTGATGAGTTGTCGGATTCCGAATAGATTTTAAAACTAACAGGAGTTACTGATGAATCAGATAGAGTATTTAAGAAAAAGAAATGAGTTAATAATTACTACAATGTTTTTGTCCTGAGTGACTGCAAAGATGGAGTTGCCAGTAACTGGTAGGGGCAAGTTTGGCAGTAGGGAGATGAGAAGGTCAGTTTTAGACATTTTAAATTTGAAATGATAGTCAGAAATCCAAGTGGAGATGGTGAGTAGGCAACAGGAAATGTCTGGAATTCAGGTAGAGGTCTGAGCTGCAGTTATAAATTTGGGTGCCATCAGTTTTGTTTTTTGTTTTTTTCGGTACACGGGCCTCTCACTGTTGTGGCCTCTCCCGTTGCGGAGCACAGGCTCCGGACGCGCAGGCTCAGCGGCCATGGCTCACGGGCCCAGCTGCTCCGTGGCATGTGGGATCCTCCCGGACCGGGGCACGAACCCGTGTCCCCTGCATCGGCAGGCGGACTCTCAACCACTGCGCCACCAGGGAAGCCCCGCCATTAGTTTTTATATGAAATTTAAAGCCATGATACTAGATGAGATAGCGAGGAAGTGAATATAAGCAGAAAATGTAAGGTGTCCAAGCAACAAGCTCCTGGATCACTCATCTAGGAGATGAGGAAGAACCAGCAAAGAAGACAGAAGGGTAGAAGAAAATTACCTATATGATAGATCCGAATTACATCTATGGTATTTTGAATATATGCATGTTACTTAACATCTAAACAAACTTCAAGTGCCTTGAAGAGAGGGACAAAATCTAACTCGTGGTGGGCCCTAGAGACCAGCACGGTATCAACTATATGATAAACACTAAAGGTATTTGTTGAATGAATAAGTGAATGAATAAATGAATTCAGGATCGTGAGGGTTTTGTTTAGCTCAGCAAATATTTACTGAACACCTTCTAGTTTCAGAAACTGAGCAAGACACTGGGAAAGAAAGATACATAAATAGAGACCTGTCTGACAGAGAAGACAGGTGGGTTAAGTTGATAGTGAATTGGTTTAATTTCTTGCCAAGGGCAGCATCAAGACAATAAATGTAAAAGTATCAGGTATGGACAAAAACAGTATGTTCTTTAAAGAAATATATTTGTTAAGATCTGATTCCCTCCCCTCCTTTTTATCAAGATATATGAGAAACAGTGAAAGTTAATGAAAAAATCATAATTCAAGATAATAAATCTATATATAAAACTTTTCAAACACACTTCCATCACTACACTAAAATAGTAAAGAAGAAAAATGAACAAGATAATGAGTTGTAATTTTCCTCAAAATTCTGTGTTGAAAGCTTTTTTCCTGAGGGTTCAATAACAGTCCTGACTGTCAGGTTATTGATTTGGAATTCAAAAAATTCAAAAGCATTTGTGAAAAATCAGACTCCTATTTCTCTCCCACATATTTTTTTCAAACAAAAGAGACATCTTCCTTAAGACAATTATTCTCGTCTGTCAACATCTTAACAAAGTTACAGCCACACCAACACTTACGAAACACATACAGAACAGACACACACAACCAAATGGCTTGCTGGGTGGCCAGAGAGACTGGTGATTAAATAGGGAGGCAGATGGGCTGAAACACTGACTGACAGATACACAGGCATAATAAACCAGACTTAATGGCTAAATACTGATCATGCGGAACTATATAATTGGTCAAATATTATCCACACAATTATTACTAAATCATGAGTGGCCATTTTTAATATTTCAAATATTTCAGTTCTACTTTTCTAATTCAAATCAATTAGCAAACCGGTAATTTTCTTAAGTTTTATCCAGACTACTGGGGAAGAGTAACTCTGTGCAGGTAGATGTTGGCCCTCATCCCTCACAGAACTGGCATACACCACACAATGTGAGTGCACAGTATGTATAACGTGTATACCCCAAGAATGAACACATGCAATTGAAACTGAGGTAACCTCAATAATTGCTTCTACTTTCTTTGACCTATTTAAAATGTCAAATAATTCAAGACATGTATCCAATAAATGTTTACTGACGCCTACTATGTTTTAGTGCTGTTTATATCCTCACTTTAGCTGGTAAAAAGAAGTTCTTTTTTTTTTTTTTTTTCCAAAATCTGCTTGTTTGTCAAAAGTCACATACTTTTAGATGTTTTACTTATTTTATTCACATATTCAAAATTCCAAAACACTGAACTGGTAACTATTTCTGAGTCTGATAAGTGTCTTTTAACAAAATGTCATTGTTTTAACTGTTCTCAATTACACAGCTATCAATTAGCTAGTCAACACTTTAACAAGATAAAATATTCTTTTCTCTAATCAGATTATTGTAGTTATTTTAGAAATGGAATGTTCCAAACCAACAGGAGGTTTCAACAAAAAAGTTTCAGGTCCAATTAATCACCATATCTATTACTTCTACCTCTTAAATTACTCTCAAAGCTTTCCACTTCCTGCATTCCCACTGCACTGCTTAGATCCAGAAACCTGTATCTCACGCTAGGATGCCAATATGTTTCCCGACTTGTAGCTGGAATGACTTTTCTAAAATATCTCATTACATCATTCCCCTTAATTCCCCCTTTTAAAAAATCAGGTTTTAGTTCAAGGAATGAAAACTAGGGAATGGGCTTTGAGAACTGGCCCCTGCCTGCTTCTTCAGTCTCACAGCTTCATGATGCTCCCTTTCTCCCCTCAAACTCAATGGCTCATCCAGACTGAGGTACAAACGTCTAGAATTGTCTAGTCTCTCTCCTCTGGGCCATTGCACTTGCTGTTCCTCTTGGCATTGCAGGAAGAAGACAGAATCTGTGACTGACTAAATTCTCCTTATCCTGCACATCTCAGCATGGAGTCTCTTTCTCCATGCTCGCACCCTGGCGGTCATTAGGCGCCACTCCTTTCCGTGAGCTTACTCCATCTCAGGGCTCTCCACAGTTTACTGTCTCTCTTCCTGATTAGGCTCTAAGCTCCTAGAGGGCAGGGACTATGTCTTATTCATGGCTTCATCTCTAGCATTTTTTTTTAATTTATTTTATTTAGTTTTGGCTGCGTTGGGTCTTCGTTGCTGCACACGGGCTTTCTCTAGTTTGCAGTGCACGGGCTTCTCATTGCGGTGGCTTCTCTTGTTGCAGAGCATGGGCTCTAAGTGCACGGGCTTCAGTAGTTGTGGCTCACGGGCTCTAGAGCGCAGGCTCAGTAGCTGTGGCACATGGGCTCAGTTGCTCCGCGGCATGTGGGATCTTCCCGGACCAGGGCTTGAACCCATGTCTCCTGAATTGGCAGGCGGATTCTTAACCACTGTGCCACCAGGGAAGCCCTATGCCTAGTATTTAGCAAAGTGCCTGCCATATAATTAGCACCCAATCGGTATTCTAGTCATTGGACGAACGTATGATAATAGCAAATCTATTTACAGAGAAAGTCTAAAGTACCAAAACTTGGGAGAAAACTAACAGCAAGCCAAGAGCAGCACCTGCCATGTTTGGGTGTCTCAAGTAGAAGTGAAAAGTAAGCAGGGATCAAGTAGGACTTGGGCTTCCTGCCTACAGAGTCCAGGCTTGGAGATGGAATGGATGAGAACATAGCAGAAAATATCATCACATCCTGAAGAAGCTGACTGCTAAACTTAGTCCAACATCTTTCAAATTGTAACTTTTCCAGATTCTCTTACATAGCAGAATGTCACTGACAGTTCACAGACACTAACTGTCTCTAAAATGACAATTAATACCCAAGATAGCAATTCCAGCTTTGTCCAGGGAGAAGCATCTGACCCAGGAGCTGAAAGACATTTACTTAAGAAGGCAGCACTTTAATCAGCGTCCAAGATTTTATACTTAATTAACTTTTTGAGAAAACTGTGCTTTCAAAATCTGGTTGAACAAGAGTCAGTAAATCTCTTTAATGATTATGGACAACAATTTCCAATGAAGTGTGATTAAGGAATAGTTTTCAGTTGTTTATTCTATCAGTCTTGGTGGTCTATAGTATATGAGAAACACATAGCTCAGACTTCTAGTTATCTTAAAACATGTCTTAAAAACTTTAATTTCTAGCCTTGATTTCTGACCTCCAGCTGTAAATGACTATGCCTTGCTTGTCTTTTCAATTCCAATTTAGGAGTTTTAAATTAATTTTATAATATTCAAGATTAAAGAAAAACATTGTATGATCTTCTGGTTTCTGGTCTGGCAGGTAAGGATCTCAGAAGTTGTCACTCTGTCCTAAAAACAAATAAAAAGCTAAACAAACTAAAAAATTAACAATTTTCCATAGATCTGTCAAATAAGGTCACAAGGCAGACTGCTGCCCCTGAAACTGAAGAGACTGACAGGCAGATACAGAAAATCACAACTTACTGAAACAGAAACCTCTGCAGGAACCAATATCGTGGTAGGAAAATCTGACCTATAATTGACAAACTGCTGAAGGCTCAGTGTGGACAAGCTTAGAAGATAAAGCTCCAGGGGTACCCAGTCATGTGAGGGCCCAGACGATTGAAAGTTTTACCTCTAGGAGTTCTATCAGGTCCTCACAGTGAATATCAGAGGAAAATCTTGTGCTTCCAGCAGTGAGAGGGGAAAAGGAACCCTTTTGAAATACGGCAGAGCATTCTGTTCTTTTTAACAAGGGCCACCTTAATGAGATCATCTTACCAGAGCCTAAACTACTGAGGTATTAACAGAGCCTAACTAACTCAGGGGGGAATGTAAGTGGAAGAAGGGAAACACCCAATTCCAGCTTTCTCTAGCTATCCTGTCCCACCCAAGGGGCGGGGGGCGGGGGGGGGGGACAAAGCAAAACTGAGAAGCACTGGTGAAGTTGGCAGTCCAAGGGATGAGGCTCACCAAAAGACTGAAACCTAATCATAGGACTGCAGAACGCTTCCCCTCCCCCAACACCTTACCAACACATTACTAAAGGCCTACTAACCATGGTTGCTTTTACCCAGTACATCATGTCCATCTTTCAACAAGAAATTACAAGACATACCAAAAGGCAAAAAGCACACTTTGAAGAAACTTAACATGCATCAGAGCCAGAATCGGATATGACAGGAATGTCAGAATTATTAGACCAGGAATTTTAAAAACTATGATTAATATGTTAAGGAGATTAATGGAAAAAGTAGACAACATGCAAGAACAGATGGGTAATGTAAGCAGAAAGATGAAAATTCTGAGAAAGAATCAAAAAGAAATGCCAGGATAAAAAAAGAAAACACTGTAGCAGTAATGAAGAATGCCACTGATGAGTTCCGTAGTACACTGGACCCAGCTGAGGAAAGAATCTCTGAGCTTAAGGAAATGCCAATAGAAACTTCCAAAAAAAAAAGGTGGATGATAACAACAATAACGAAGAACAAGAGAAGCAAATAGAAAACAGTGACAAATATGGTAGATATTAATCCAACTATATCAATAATCACTTTAAACATCAACGAACTAAATACATGAAAAGAGATTGTCAGAGTGGATCAAAAAACAAGACCCAACTATATGCTGTCAGAAAGAAATTCATTGTAATTATAAAGACATACATAGATTAAGACTAAAAGAATGGAGAATTATATGTCATGCTAACACTACTAAAAAGAAAGTGATAGTAGCTATATTAATAATAGAGCAGACTTCAGGGCAAGGAAAATAATCAGAGAAAAAGAGGGGCATCACTTAATGACAAAGGGGTCAATACTCCAAGAATATGTAACAATTCTTAATGTGCATGTGCCTAACAATACAACATCAAAATACATAAGGCAAACACTGGTAGAACTGTAAGAAAAAATAGGTGAATCTACTACTGTAGCTGGAGACTTTAGCACCTGTCAGAAAAGGACTGATCCAGCAGGCAGAAAATCACTAAGAACATAGTTGAACTCAAGAGCACCATAAATCAACTGGATATAATTGAGATCTATAGACTAGATCTATAGATCTATAATTGAGATCTATAGACGACTTCTATACTTATACTTCTGTATAAACAACAGCAGAATACACATTCTTCTCCAGCTCATATGGAACATTCACCAAGATAGATGACATTCTGGGTCATAAAACACACCTTAACAAGTTTAGAAGATTAGAACTCAAACAAGGTCTACTCTCAGAGCACATGGAATTAAACAAGAAATAAACGACAGAAAGAAAACTGAAGGATCCAAAATACTAGGAGATTAAACAACACATAAGTCAATGAAGAAACAGCAAGAGAAATTTAAAAATATTTTGAATTAACTGAAAAAATAACATCAAAATTTGTGGGATGAGCTACATATAGGGAAATTTATAGCACTGAATGCACATATTAGAAAGGAAGAAAGATATCCAATTAATATGCTAAGCTTCCACTAGTAAAAAGAAAAAGAAGAGCAAATTAAGTCCAAAGTAAGCAGAACACAAGAAATAATAAAAATTAGAGCAGAAATCAATAAAAATGAAAACAGGAAATCAATAGAGGAAATCAACAATAGCAAAAAAAGCTAGTTCTTTGAAAAGATCAATGAAATGGATAAGTCTCTAGCCAGGCTAATTAAGAAAAAAAGAGAGAAGACATAAATTATTAATATTAGAAATGAAGGAGGAGACATTACTGTAGATACCATGGACATTAAAAAGATAATAAAGGATTATTATGAATAACTCTATGCCCACATATTTGATAACCCAGATGAAATGACCAATTCCTTGAAAGACACAATCTGCCAAAACTGCACAAGAAGAAATAGACAACCTGAACAGCCCTATCTATTAAAGAAATTGAATCAATAATTAATAACCTTCCAAAACAGAAAGCACCAGGCCCAAATGGATTAACTGGTAAATTATACCAAACACTTAAGGAATAAACGATACCAATTCTTCACAATATGAAGCAGGAAACAGAAGCAGAGGGAACACACTGCAACACATTCTATAAGGCCACCATTACTCTAAAACCAAAACCAGATAAAGGCACTACAAGAAGGAAAAATTATACACCAATATCCCTCACGAACATAGATACAAAAATCCTCAACAAAATATTAGCAAAATGAATATGACAATGTATAAAAGGAATTATTCACCATGAGCAAAGAAATTTTTTTCAGGTGTGCAAGGCTGGTTTAACAATTGAAAATCAATGTTATCTATCAGTAACATCAAAATAGGCAAAAATAGAAAAATCACATGATCATATCAGTTGATGTAGAAAAATAATTTTACAAAATTCAACATCCATTCATGAGAGTAACTCTCAGTAAACTAGGAACAGTTCCCCAACTTCATAAAGAACATCTACAAAATACCACAAGCTAACATCATATTTAATAGTGAGAAACATGAAGCTTTCCCACTAAGATCAGGAACAAGGCAAATATGTCCCCTTTCATCACGCGTTTCCAACATTATACTAGAAGTCCTGGTTAATGCAGTCAGATAAGAAAAGGAAACAAAAGGTATACAAATTGAGAAGGAAGAAATAAAATGGTCATTATTCACAGATGACATGACTGTCTATGCATAAAAATCCTAAAGAATTGACAACAAAACTCCTGGAAATAAGCAGTTATCACAAACTGCAGGATACAAGGTTAATATACAAAAGTCTATAGGTTTCCTATGTGCCAGAAATGACCAAGTGAAATTTATATTAAAAACACAGTACCATTTACATTACCCTCCCTAAAAATGAAATACTTAGGTGTAAGTCTAACAAAATATGTAAAAGATCTATATGAGGAAAACTACAAAACTCTGATGAAATATCTCCAAAAAATAACTAAATAAATGGAGAGATATTCCTTGTCAATGAGCAGGAGGTCAAGATGACAGTTCTTATCAACTTGATCAGCATAATCCCAATCAAAATCTCAGCAAGTCTTTTTGTGGATATCAACAACCTGATTCTAAAGTTTATGTGCAGAGCCAAAAGACCAAGAATACCAACACAATATTTAAAGAGAAGAACAAAGATGAAGGATTGATACCATCTGACTTCAAGACTTACTATAAAGCTATAGTAATCAAAAAAGTGTGGCATTAATGAAAGAATAAACAAACTGATTAATTATATGGAATAGAAAGCCCAGAAATGAACCCATATAAATATATAAATATAGTCTCTCATCTTTGACAAAGGAGCAATGGAAATACAATGGAGAAAAGATAGACTCTTCCATAAATGATGCTGGAACAGGTACATATTAAAAACAAAACAAAACCCCCCCCTAAATCCAGACATTACACCCTTCACAAAAACTAACTCAAAGTGAACCACAGACCTAAATGTAAAACTATAACTATATAATTAAAACCATAAAAATCCTGGATGATAACACAGGAGAAAATCTAGATGACCTTGGACATGGGGATGACTTTTAAATACAACATCAAAGGCACGATCTATGAAAGAAAGAATTGATAATGTGAACTTGATTAAAATTTAAAAATTCTGCTCTGCAAAAGACACTGTCAAGAAATGAGAAGACAGGTTATAGACTGGGAAAAAATATTTACAAAGACATCTGATAAAGAACTGTTATCCAAACTACACAAAGAATTCTTAAAACTGAACAATAAGAAAATGAACAATTTGATTCAAAAATAGGCAAAATATCTGAAGGATACCTCACCAAAGAAGATATGCAGATAGCACATAAGTATATGAAAAGATGCTCCACACCATATGTCACTAGGCAATTGCAAATTAAAATGAGAAAACCATGGGAATGTAAATTGATACAGCCACTATGGAGAGCAGTATGGAGGTTCCTTAAAAAACTAAAAATAGAATTACCATATGACCCAGCAATCCCACTACTGGGCATATACCCAGAGAAAACCATAATTCAAAAAGACAAATGCACCCCAGTGTTCACTGCAGCACTATTTACAATAGCCAGGTCATGGAAGCAACCTAAATGCCCATCAACAGACGAATGGATAAAGAAGATGTGGTACATATACACAATGGAATATTAGTCAGCCATAAAAAGGAACAAAATTGGGTCATTTGTAGAGATGTGGATGGACCTAGAGACTGTCATACAGAGTGAAGTAAGTCCGAAAGAGAAAAATACGTATCATATATTAACACATATATGTGGAATCTAGAAAAATGGTACAGATGAACCAGTCTGCAAGGCAGAAATAGAGACACAGATGTAGAGAACAAACTTATGAACACCAAGGTGGGGAAGCTGGGGGTGGTGGTGGTGGTGATGGTGGTATGGATTGGGATTGACATATATACACTAATATGTATAAAATAGATAACTAATAAGAACCTGCTGTATAAAAAAAAATAAAATGAGATAACTGCTATAAATCTATTAGTGTGGCCAAAGTCCAAAACACTGACAGCACTAAAAACTGATAGGATGTGGAGCAACAGAAACTCTCATTCATTGCTGATGGGAATGCAAAATGATACAGCCACTTTAAAAGACAGTTTGGCAGTTTCTTCTAAAACTAAATATACTCTTACCATATAATCCAGCAATTGTGCTCCTTGGTATATACCCAAAGGAGCTGAAAACTTAAGTCCACACAAAAGCCTGCACATAGATGTTTATAGCAACTTTATTCATAGCCAAAACTCAGAAGAAACCAAGACATCCTTCAGTAGGTGAGTGCATAAACAAACTGTGGCTCATCCAGGGAATGGACTATTAGTCAGTGCTAAAAAGATATGAACTACCAAGCCGTGACAAACATGGAGGAAACATAAACATATACAGCTAAGTGGAAGAAGTCAATCTGAAAAGGTTACATACTGTATGATTCCAACTTTGACATTCGGAAAAGGCAAAATTATGGAGACAGTGAAACGATTAGTTGTTTCTAGTTAGAGAGAAGGGTGAGATAAATAATTGGAGCACAGAGGACTTTTAAAACAATGAAATTATTCTGTATTAAACTACAATGGTGGATACCTGTCATTATTCATGTTATTATTATATTGTTATTATAATGACATTATACATGTCATTATACATGTTATTATTGTAAAAACCCAGTCAACGTACAATACCAAGAGCAAACCCTAATGTAAACTATGGACTTCGGGTAACAATGATGGGTCAATGTAGATTCATCAACTGAAACAAACAGGTCACTGTGGTGTAGGAAGTCAACAGCGCTGAGGCTGTGCATGTGTGGGGATGGGGGTATTTGGGAATTCTCAGAAATTTCTGCTCAATTTTGCTTTGAACCCAAAACTGTTCTAAAAAAATAAAGTTTATTAGAAGTGTAAAAGTTTTAAAAAAATTGTTTAAAAGTTTCCAAAGTCCTAAATTACATAACATTTTCTCCTTACTTCATAAAGACAAATATGGGAATTGATATAATATCAAGAAATCCAGATTTATATTAAAGAATGAAAATTACTAAAGTGAACAAATGAAACAGAAATTGGGCCTCTGGAATTTAAGACAATTATACCTGACAATAATTCTAAAGAAGCCATCAGATGGTATTCATCTTGAAGAGCCTCCTTCCTCCTGTAGGTTGTCAGCTAAAGAGTACTCATGAGATGAGGTTATACCTTATCCTACACAAACTGAAAGTGTTTGTTAACATAAAAGACCTATGATGGGGCTTCCCTGGTGGTGCAGTGGTTGAGAGTCCACCTGCCGATGCAGGGGACATGGGTTCGTGCCCCGGTCCGGGAAGATCCTACATGCTGCGGAGCAGCTGGGCCCGTGAGCCATGGCCGCTGAGCCTGCGCGTCCGGAGCCTGTGCTCCGCAACGGGAGAGGCCACGACAGTGAGAGGCCCGCATACCGCAAAAAAAAAAAAAAACTATGATGTGTGGGTGAAAGGGTTGACTTTGCCACCTTGGAGCAGCACCGTAATACATGAGAAAAGTTGAATGTTAATTTTGCCTTCTACTCAGAAAAGAATCAAAAGGATATGAGTATCTCTATCCCTTTCTATTAAAAGTACAGGATGTCATAGTCATTTAAAATGCTTTTTCTTAAAAAATACACAGGCATACCTCCAGGATACAGCAGGCTCGGTTCCAGACCACCAATATAAAATTAATATCACAACAAAGTAAGTCACATGAATTTTTTGTTTCCCAGTGCATGTAGAAGTTATGTTTACACTATCCTGTAGTCTATTAAGTGTCCAATAGCAATATGTCTTAAAAAAAAAAAGTACATACCTTAATTAAAAAAATACTTCATTGCTAAAAAAAAATGCTAACCATCAACTGAGCTTTCAGCAAGACATAATCTTTTTTGCTGGTCGAGCGTTTTGAAATATTTTGAGAATTACCAAAATGTGACACAGACATATAGAGTGAGCAAATGTTGTTAGGAAAAAATGGGACTGATAAACTTGTTGGATGGAGGGTTACCATAAACCTTCAATTTGTAAAAAATGCACTCTCTGTGAAACACAATAAAGCAAAATTCAATAAAGCAGTGTATGCTTGTAACAGATTCATTACCATTTTATTAATTCTCTAACAAATAGAACACTGAAATTATTTAGTATAACCTTGTGGAACCTGTATTCTCCCAACTGTGAACTTCTACAGTTCTAAATTTATAGCTTTCCACTGTAATGGACATTAAATTTCATTTTAACAACAGCCAAGATGTTTTGATTCAAACCCAATTGATTTTAAAAACAAATAAGAAATGCAGTATCTTTACAGCATCCAGGGCTTCTTTGTTATTTAAAATATCCTCCATTTTAAATAGATTAACTGTTTCTTGCATGTAAATTGCCAACTAACAGCAAAATTCCGCAGACAACTTTGTTCTAAAAATTATTTTCAGACAGATCATACAGTCATCCCTCAGCATCCGTGGGGATCCCCAGCAGCTATTAAAATCCAAGGATGCTCAAGTTCCTTATATAAAATGGTACAGTATGATCTTATACGCGTATCCTCCCTTATACTTTAAACCATCTCTTGATTACCTATAACACCTAATACAACGCAAATGCTAGGTCAATAGTTGCCAGCTTCAGTAAATTCAAGTTTTGCTTTTTGGAACTTTGGAATTTTTCTTTTCTCAAATATTTTTGATCTATGGTTGGTTGAATTCGTGCGTGTGGAACCTGAGGATATGGAGGGCCGACTGTACCTTTTTACTTTATTCCTACCAACACCTTATGTACTTCAGGGACTATCATCTACCCGGATGTTAGTGCAGCCACCTTCTAACTGGGTTCACCACCTCCAATCTAATCTCTCTTTGCTCCAATCCGTGTACACAGCAAAATATCACAGCACTTGATTTATTTTTCTTTCCCTTGACAGGAGTTTAACCTAGAGACTTGTGCTCAAGTACTATTTTGCAACAGTAAATAGTCTTCAATACTGTGCTTTCACATTCTGATCTGAGTGTAAAATTATTTTTGCTACTACTGTTTGTTAACTACAATGTTTGGTGATATAAATTAAAGGAAATATTACACTTCGTAGGTTTTAAGACGTAAAATTTGCTGTAAATAATAAGCAAAAGGTATTCAGAAAAAAATCATACTAGGCCTCCACCTCCCAAAAGAATTAATAATCACTGGAATATACATACCTTGTGAAATACAGGAGAGTATCATCAGCATAATAGAAGAATTTTACTAAATTACCATAAAGATGACCAAGTTACTAGGCGCACATACCAGATGTTTTCACAGACACTGTGAAACTTGTTATATTTGTGTTATGTAAATGCTGCTGACCTGTTGGTTATATAACCAAATATTCTAGTAGGTGAAAAAATGCCATAACATAACATTTCATTATGTTATTTTGAAGGGGAAAAAAGGGTCATTCACCTTCCCTTCAATCTGCTTATCTGCAGCGCCTGGTACAGAGTGAGTACATACCAAGTGTTTATTCGCTGAACGAAGAAATATCCCCAAGGACATAATTATGCCTGCCTCAGCTTCAGTTCTTCCCACTGTTTCCTGATATCCCTGACTGAATGGAAGGTTGCCTCACTTTCCCAATCCCCTGTGTAACTCTTACTGCTTTTACCACACTAGGTCTACACCACAGATATTTTGAAGGCATCTAAGCCCCTATCTAAACTATAAAATCTTTGAAAAAGGATGGTGTCTGACTTATCCTTTAGCCCTAATATTACCAATAAAACTATCAGCTCCCCAGTCCAAGGAGTGTATTTTGAAAAAGTATTTTTAGTATTATAATTTCAAACTTGTATAAACGAAAACTAAACATGTTTTCCTAACAATAACCACAAAACATGCAACTTGAGCAGGCCTTCTGGCTGGTAGAAATATGATAAAATGGGGCAGAAGGAGGAAGCACAGCAGATTCTCTCAGAGTACTGCTTTCTGAATTTACCCAAATGGGACATTTATTTTAAAATGCTCAGAAACATTGCTTTTTTTCCCCCTTAAAACATTAGGCAGGGCTTCCCTGGTGGCGCAGTGGTTGAGAGTCTGCCTGCCGATGCAAGGGACGCAGGTTCGTGTCCCGGTCCGGGAAGATCCCACATGCCACGGAGCGGCTGGGCCCGTGAGCCATGGCCGTTGAGCCTGCGTGTCCGGAGCCTGTGCTCCGCTACGGGAGAGGCCACAACAGTGAGAGGCCTGCGTACCGCAAAAAATAAAAAAATAAAAAAATAATAAAAAAAAAACAAAAAAAAAACATTAGGCAAAGTGTCTTGCTTTCAGTAGGCGCCTATCACATATTTGATTAATGGAATTTATTTGGAGACAAAAACACAAACACTTTAAAACAGAAGAAAAAAAGAAATACTTCACATACCAAGGTATGACTTTGCTAGAGAAAAAAAAATATGTTCTTTTTAAAGACGTAATGATAGCATTTTCTCCAATACTTTAGAGTCGTGAGAAACTTTCTAGTATTTAAAAATGGTACCAGGAGTCACATTAATTCTATCAGAAATCTCAAATTGATGCGAATAACATCCTGGCTTCATAGAATAGAAAAGAACTTGAGAGATGTCTAACAAATTTCTCATCTGGACTCACGGCCTCATTCTCTTTGAGAAAAATAAGGCTTAGAGAAAAGATACTGTTAAATGTTTAGCCCTGGGTAGCTTTGAGATTGAAACTTAAATCTTTTCATTCTGGGTCAGCATGCTTTCCATTGAGCCTTAATCTAGTCTATTTTAGTTCCCTATTGAGATTACCAAAGTGCAACCCAAGTGTTATTCTCTTACACATTTACTTAAAGTGTGATATATCTATACGTCATTGTGTACATTCACCCAACAAGCGCATAATGCAGATCTTCTCTGACATATAGATCCTGAAATATACATGCCATATTCAAGTGACTGCCCTTGTCAAGGCCTTTTTTCCCATCAGTCCTAGAAATGGACTGGATCTGCTTTATTTCCTAAGGCCAATGGCTCTGCCTTTAGGCTTCTCCCTTGAGGACTGTAATTCTAGCTCCATTACTTCACTGTCTTATCTTCTGTTAGATTTCAGATAAATCCACATCTCTTGCCTCTCGGAGTTGCTGAGATGTGTTTAAAAACCTTCTAGGCACAGACCTTGACAAAAATCATTCTAAAAAATCAGGCAGTTCAATATTTGCTGTGAAGATGTCTTTGCTTTCATGCAGGCCTTTCCCACTGATTCCTGAGTCTATTTGCAAAATTGACTATTAACGCTTTGTAGCTGGAAACAGTGGATAGATACCTGAATAAAAAATATAAATTAAAAGTAACAAAAGGAAACCTTTTTTTTTTCCATAGAACTCATGGCCCCTTCTGTTTTGCTTTTTAGAAAAGGAAAGAATTCCATTAGAAGACGACTCAACACACCTATAAAAATAGAACTTCCCATTAGATTCTGAATAGCTCACATTCCACAGGAAGTATGCACAAGTACCACATTGCCAAAACCAGCATCAAAAGGACAAACACAGAGAACATTCCTTCTTCAGGAATTCAAGTAGTTATTTTATCTTGGAACTGATTGGCAAAGTGACTTCCAATTTTTCCATGAGTATTTCATTGATATCTTTAAGATCATACTTTTCTTAAATTAACTATGTTTAAAATGTGCATTTTTCTAAAGCTACTTACTTTTCTTCTTCCTAGAATACCACCACCACAATTAAATAATTTAGAGGAATTATTTATTTATATTTGTTATAATCTCTTTTTAGTCATTGAAAACCTACACTTTTAGCCATTGTTTCCAACTGTGGCTAAAGCTGGGTGCTTTGCTGGACTGTGTTTAACTAGCTTATTAATCTCATTTACTGGAAGAGCATTTTGATGAGAATTACTGATAACTCTCCTCTTAAACTTTAAACATTGAAGAATAATTGCAACAGATTTCAAAATAACAGCAGATTTCTCATGTTACTATGGTTCAAACGTAAACTCTACATTTTGGTTTCAGAGACATTAATAGCACAAACAAATATCATTGCTTCAGATATGATCCACTGTAATTAAAAATCTTATTTTGTTTTCAAATGAAATGCTTTCTTTATATGTTCTGCACCAATCACTAAGTGCTGAATTTTTTAAAAAATGGTGCACTTTAAAAATAAACGTTATTATAAACAATGTGATTCTTATCATTCCCTGCATTTAGTAAAGGAAATCTTACCTTTAAAAATCTATAATATTTAAAACATGGATATAAATAACTTGATGACTGTGGAAAAGCGGCATGGCATGGGAAGAAGGATGCCTCTTTCTTTTATATTTGGCCTAACACTGAATCGCTTTTTGGAGCTGAAGGGGATCAGGATATGCCCTGCCAAAATATGCCACTTTGGCATAAGGATTATATTGAGCTAAAGGCAAGTGAGAATCAGCAAATACAGGAAGAATTCTCCACTCCATGCCCTTAATCTGCCTAAAAGCAGGACATAAATTTCCCTTTGAGGAAGGTGTCTGCTTCCATCTAAGCAATTCTTACCATCTAAGACAAGGAGTTGACACCCTGAGTCTAATTGCTTCTTCCAATTTCACTTCTCTGCTGTGAGCTCATGTGCACATAAATATTAATAAAAATGTTGTGCCTTTTCTCCTGTTAATCACTATCTTTTCTTAGTTTAACTCACATGCCTTCATGCATTGAACATAAGAAGGTAGAGAAAAAATTTTTTCTCTCTGACTGAGCTGTGATTAAACCCAATTAGTCAAAGTGGAGAGGGAAGGGGGAGGGGCAAATTAGGGGTTAGGAATTAAGAGATACAAACTACTACGTGATAAGCAACAGGATATATTGTATAGCACAGGGAATTACAGCCATTATCTTGTAATAACTTTTAATGGAGTATAATCTATAAAAATACTGAATCACAATCTGTATACCTAAAACTAATATAATATTGCAAATCAACTATGCTTCAATAAAAATAAATAAAATGAATACATTTTAAAAATAAATAAATTAAATTAAAAAATAAACCCAGTTCTGAATGGTGGTTTAGGTAATGAGCATTAGCAAAAGTGTTTTTTTTAATTCTAGTACTCATCACAGCATGAAGGACATATCCCAATGTATAATGCCATACCCTTGATTATACTGTAAAGGAGATCTGACAAATTAGACCTATCAAGAAATCACATGTCTAAAAAAATGGGGTGGAGGCATTTCTCTCACTAAATAAAGAAAAAAAACCAAAACCCTGTGCTCTCAGCCCTGCACAGCAGTAAAGAGGTACTTCCCAGGGGCGTCAATTGGGGTTGAGTAGGAAACCTGGGCTTCTACCCCCACCTGTCAGTAATAAGATGGTACCTCCTCACCTCTGTCATTGTGGTATCAGAGGAGGACTGTTAAAAAGATGATTTAAATTAAATTCAGAGTCTCATAATACCCAAAATGTCCAGGATATAATACAAAATCACTCATCATACCAAGAATCAGGATAATCTCAATATGTATGAGAAAAAACAATGAACAGATACCAAGATGACAGTGCTGTTGGAATTACCTGACAGGTTTTTTAGTCAGCCATAATGAAAATGCTTCAGTGAACAATTATGAACACACTTAAATGAAAAAAAAGTAGGAAGTCTCAACAAAGGAATAGAGGATACACCAAACAACCAAAAGTCAATGGTAGAACTGATAAAAACACAGTAGCTAATAAAATTTTAAAAACTCAACTGATGAGCTCAACAGCAGAATGGAAAACAACTGAGGAAAGGATAAGTGAACTTGAAAAGAGAATATAAATTACCCAATCTGAACAAAAGAAATAAAATAAATTTTTAAAAAATTGAACAGAGGGGCTTCCCTGGTGGTGCAGTGGTTGAGAGTCCGCCTGCCGATGCAGGGGACATGGGTTCGTGCCCCGGTCCGGGAAGATCCCACATGCCGCGGAGCGGCTGGGCCCATGAGCCATGGCCGCTGGGCCTGCGCATCTGGAGCCTGCGCTCCGCAACGGGAGAGGCCACAACAGTGAGAGGCCCGCGTACCGGGGGAAAAAAAAAAAAATTGAACAGAGTCTCAGGGACTTATGCGACTATAACAAAAGATCTAGCATTCATGTCATCAGGGTTCCAGAAGGAGAAGAGAAAGTGAGGCTGAAAAAGCAATCAAAGAAACAACGTCTAAAAATCTCCTAAATTTGGCATAAATCTATATACTCAAGAGATTAAGTGAATCTCAAATAAGATAAACTCTAAGAAATTCAAGGCAAGACACACACCATAGTCAAACTTCTAAAAACTATAGACAAAGGTACATTTTTTAAAGCAGCCAGAGAGAAATAATACCTTATCTTTAGGGGATAAGCAACTAGAATGATAGAAGATTTCTTATGAAAAACAAAAGAATCCAGAAGGAATTGGCCCAACATTGAAAGAAAATTACCGTTAACCTAGAGTTTTATATCTAGCAAAAATATCCTTCTCAAATGAAGAGGAAATAAAGACAGTCTCAGAAAAGGAAAACAGAATCTGTTGCTAGCACATCTATACTCTAAACGAATAGCTACAGGAAATTCTTAAAGAAAGGAAATAATAAAAGAAGGAATGCTGGAACATCAAGAAAAAACAACGGTAAAAGTGAAAATATGAGCTTTGAGAAAGACTTGAAAAGAAGAACTAGTGCAACTTGGAGTGTTGCCAACCTACAGCCACATGAACAAGCCATGAATGGAATGTGACTGTGGAAAGAACCTTGTGCAGTAGGACTGTGCGTATCCAGAGATTTAGTGTCTATTCTCTAGCAAGTATGTGGAACACCAATATGGCAGACATGTTTGGTTGCCTATCCAACAGGCAAGACTTCCCTTCCTGCTACAGATTGAATATATGATTGGTCAAAGCCAATTGCTGTAATTCTATCCCCTTTACTACTACTTGGTTCAGACATGTGCATGAGAAGCAATTCTAAACAATAATTCATTATCAGCTATCTTCTGAGGGACTGCTGGGAAAGGTTTTCCCTATACATAAAAATATATGCAATGGGATTAATCTTTCCTTTTCTTCTGCCTTTGGAAGTCACTGTGATACCTGAAAATGAGGCAGCAAACTTGAGAACATTAAGGGGAACCTGAGGGTGAGGACAAACCCACATACTACAAAGAACACAGAGAAAGATGGAATGAACTTGGTTTCTTAATGACATCATTGGAGGGCTGAATTAACCAAACTTAGTACTAACCTGTCATTAGACACATTTTACATGAAATAATAATTTTTTTCTTATCTATTCCCCAAATATCACATTAAATACTACAGAGAAGTCCATCATATGAATGTACTGTATTTATGCAACTGATTCCATTATTGGATTTATAAGTTGGTTTTCTTTTTTTTCCCACTATAAAGGACAATGCAATAAACAGCTTTCAGTATAAACTTTATCTGAATTTAGGGTAATACTTTCTCTGTACTTTGTTCTGAGAAGGAAAATTACTAAGTTAAATGAAATGGACATTTTTGATATGGAGTATCAATTTGATTTTCAGAAAGTGTGTTCTTATTTAACCCCTAGCAGCAATGTGTATGGCCTGTCTCACTATACCCCATCCAGCCAGAGGGGATGCTGTGGACTGCTCCCCAAAAGCACTGTTTTCCCTTCATTCTTATTGATAGAAGCTTGGTTTATAAATCCTGATTAGTCTAAGTCAATCTTGATGACTCCATTCTCCCTGCCAGTGATTGGCGAGGGGTAGGCATGTGACCTAGCCCTGGCCAATGAGATGAAAAATGGGAGGCTTACTAGGTGAATTTTTCACTCTTAAAAAAAAGAGAGAGAGAGACAATGTCTTCCACTATAAATTACCATGTCTCCATGTAATAATTTGAACCATGCCAGTGTGAGAACAAAGCCAGTGAGCTGGGGTAAAAGATGGGAGTTTGGTGATGTTGTTGAACCCCTGAATTAACCAACTTCAAGGGTCCTTGAGCCTTCTTTTTATATAATAGGTTACAAACACTTCAAAAAAATTCAATGGAAAATTATGCTTATGTATAATCAGCCATCTTTGTACCCCAAGGTAAAACCGAGAACTACTTATGATATCACAATGAACAATCCCAAAAGAAACAGACTCATAACTGTTTCCCTTATGAAGATTAACTTAAATTTTAAATAAACACTGCTGAGCATTCGCCTCATTTCAAAAGAATTAGAGTTGAATGTAATTTGAAGAACATTTAAAAATATTATAGGGTCATTCATTTGGACTGTAACTTGGAGAAAAATCACCCTTAATTCAAGATCTTCAAATAGACAGCAAAAATAAACAAACACAAAGTATGTTGTACTTACAAATCAAACACCAAGTAATGGAAGCCCTCTTCCGATATGCTGTCGTGAAGTCGCACTAAAACAAAAGGAAAAAGAGAAGAAAGTCTGTGTTATATGTATGCCAACAATCAACATTGAGCCAAGACTTTTAATAGGCATCTGTCTCCTAAATTAAAATGTTAGCAACACTATTTTAGTTTCTGATGAGTCAGCATCCTTTATGGCAAGGCTTCGGTTCAGACAGACCCAAGGTTTAAGTTCTGGTTCTGATAATTATTAACTGTGTGATCTTAAGCAAATTAATTAACTTGTAATGATAACAGTTCTTATATTTTATAAAACGGTTGAGAATATTAAATAAAACAATACAAGTAAAATAATTCGCGTATTGCCACGTGAAAACTAAATAAAAGTCAATAATTGCTTTATCTCCATATGTCCAAAGTTACCAGGCTCCAGCAATTCTTCCACTGACAGTCTCTTCCTTGTCATTCCCTTTGCTAATATCCTAGTCCAGGTCTTAAGAGTCTAGTAAATGGACTCCATGCCTCTTCCTCTCCCTTTTATCTGGGAAACTTCTATATAGCACTCTCCAGCCAGCCGAAACAGTTTTTATTATGCTATCTCTAAGAGAAAGTCACCAAAATCTATTTACCAAATCATCAGCCAAAAACGTACAGCTAGAACTTTTTTTTTTTTTTTTTGCGGTACGCGGGCCCCTCACTGCTGTGGCCTCTCCCGTTACGGAGCACAGGCTCCGGACGCGCAGGCTCAGCGGCCATGGCTCACGGGCCCAGCCGCTCTGCGGCATGTGGGATCTTCCCGGACCGAGGCACGAACCCGTGTCCCCTGCATCGGCAGGCGGACTCTCAACCACTGCGCCACCTGGGAAGCCCACTTTTAATAAACTAGAACTTTTAATAAAATAATCTAGGACTTTTAATAAAATAATCTACTTTAATAGATTTAGTATTAAGCATATGAACACTACTTTAGATTTTCCAGTGAGCTAAACGTTCAGTGATAACTAGCCCAAACCAAAGTTTCTCTCTTCTGAATTTAAAGCACTCACTGTTTACTGCAAAATAACCACACGTGTAAAACTCACTTACTTTTTTTTCCTGCTATTTATTTTTGCCTAAGCCCCCTGACTCCCTTAGATGGTAAACTTCCTAAGTATCCAATCACTTACGGGGCCTTGGCCTTCACTGGGAGCAACGGAGGCCAAGAAAAGCAACAAACTCATAGGACACAAATGCTTTTGAAAAGTCACCAAAAAAGGATCATGATTTCTACTACGACCAGTCCTTAGTACTTTCCCCATGCAGTGATGACCATCAATATGGAAAATGTGGATTCAAAAGAACACTTAGATGGGCACACAAGCTACTATAATCCACAAAGGGAGTTTGTAGTACCCATGACATTCCCAAGGTCACAGACATAATAGAATGTCCATTCTTTACAATCCAATTCCATCCCCTTCAGATGTCATCCTTGGCTCACTATTAAAATCTTTTCTGAATTCCTCTCCAGAAATTTCTCCTAAG
Source organism: Aethalodelphis obliquidens (assembly GCF_003676395.1). Taxonomy (NCBI): domain Eukaryota; kingdom Metazoa; phylum Chordata; class Mammalia; order Artiodactyla; family Delphinidae; genus Aethalodelphis; species Aethalodelphis obliquidens. The sequence continues at coordinate 49,415,176 of NW_020837950.1, forward strand.
TAGAGAAAGAGAGGCTTTTGCTTCACCTATAATTATGGATTATCATTTGTAAAATGTAAGTTTTCTGTTACCATGAACATGAGAAGGGGGCCCATGATGCAGGCATCTGGGAGTGTGGCCACTGCAGCTCAGTCTGAGCTCCTCTATTTGTCTCTAGAGCACGCGGAATGTAAACGCTGCAGCATCCCTTTCCTTATCTTATTTGTTTCTCATAGTGTCACCTTTGAATTATGGATGCAGCCTATTTTGCTCTTATTAACGAACTCTAATACCTGTCCTTTCATCAGGACACAGAGTTTCTTTCTCATCAACACTATCAAACAGGAACCATATTTCCTAAGTCTTTGCATCCCTCACAGAGACTTGGCAAATAGTAGACAGTCTTTCATAAAATTGGTTTTGAGCATTTACTATACCAGGTGCTAGGCATTCTCCCCACTTTTTAGACAAACATTTTCATCAAAGCTCAGTATACTTATATATGTCTGAAACAAAAGGATTGCTATGCAAATAATTCTCCTGTAACTTTAATTGTGTGAAGGGTATTCTTCAATTTGCCAGTATCAGAGATCACATGCTTCATCCATAAATTCAGAGTGACACTAAAGATGAGAGGGAGACTGCTGTGTGCTTACACTGCAGTCATGAGTTTAACTTGCCTGCTACCTTTGCTTAAACTTATGCCACCAAAGAAAATCAAAAGTTTAGCTCAATGATGAGTCTTCTGCTCAGTCATTCAGCACAGTAAGGAAAGCCAGATCATGGGTGATAACTCACTGGCTTTCTTATATGACACAGACTCACAAATATCTCATTGAGCAGCTGTAACACAACCTGTGTTTAAATGAGTTCAGATAATGGTATGGCTACTTGAAGAACTCAGACAGTTACTCTGTGAAAATAAGGTGGATTTCCATGCTATCAAAGTTAAAATGAAAAGCAAAAATCACAACGTGAGCTGGAGGAAGTGACCACTTTTTTCTCACATTGTCTCAAGGTAAAATCTTCAATTGGAGATGAGATCTCAGGTTTTCAGATCAGAGTTATAGAGCTAAACAGAGGTGGATATTTCAGGTACAAGTGGAGAAGCAGTACTAATTTCTGGTTATATCTGGAATAAAGTTTTCTTAGTCTGACTACCACTACCTTATTAATATTTGGAATTAATCATCATTTGGAAGTAAGTTATTTTTTGAACAAGTCAAGAGTTGCTCAAGCCTGATAATCAAACACATACATTGTTTGGGGTCAAAACCAGTTTCACAACAGCATTTTGTCAGCAAGTACATGATAATGGTTAAAGACAAAAACCGCCTGACCAAGTTCAATCCTTTTGCATCACACCATTCTAAAATAATCTCCACTATTTCTAACCAGCCATTTGACCAGGTAAGATTAATTCTGAATAAATTTTGTTATGATACAGTGGAAAAAAACTAGCATCATCTTTACTTGGGATAAATACGTACACATTTTCAAAAACCTAAACAGTGTAACAGTTATCTAGGATAAACATTTAAATTCTAAGACATTAAGTATGCGATTTATAATGGGGAAAAAGGTGCTTCTGAGGCTAAAATATTTCCAAAGTTTAGCTGACCCAAGGCCTAATCCTTTTCCTCTCTCTCTTGAATGACAGAGTTAGTATAAATCCCTAAAACTAAACATAGTAGGGCAATGCTGCCAGTGTTATCATAATACTAACAGTAATTCATACAGAACAGATTGTATTGCATCCTCTAATCACTGGTTCTCAGCTCTAAGCAATACTCCTGGTTAGAAATGAGGTAGATTTTGCATTTTTAGTTGGCTATGTTGCAAGGATTGAGGTAGCTGGGTTTGATTCACATACTGGGATGCAAATATGGCAGCATTTAAGTCAGATACTTTTTATATTCTCATCAGCAGTTAATTATATTTCACAGCTAGAGCAAGCATTAGCCAAGTTAGGCCATGCAATGTGTCAAGCCTTCACAAAAGAGGGATGCCAAAGTTGAGTTCATTTGTTAACTTAAAATATATATAAATATATATATATATATATATATATATATATATATATATATTTACTAGTTTCAGACATTATAACAATCAAATGGCAACACTCTAGAGAGAAATTTCACCTCAACCATTACTCCTGGCTCTTTTGTGACAAACCTGGTCATTTCTGGAGAGAAAACTTTTCAGATAGTAAACAAAGAAGCACTGAAAACCAAACTCAAAATAAAACTAACATTTCTAGAAAACTGAAGGTAAACCTGTATAGATGCTCTGTTTTCCTTAACCTCTATTTCTTATAACATGAGTAATACATTTAATAAAGCAACACCATTTAAAAAATCTCCCCAGTATAAAAATACTAATTTAGGGGTTTCCCTGGTGGCGCAGTGGTTGGGAGTCCGCCTGCCGATACAGGGGACACAGGTTCGTGCCCCGGTCCGGGAGGGATCCCACATGCTGCGGAGCGGCTGGGCCCGTGAGCCATGGCCGCTGAGCCTGCGCGTCCGGAGCCTGTGCTCCGCAACAGGAGAGGCCACAACAGTGAGAGGCCCGCGTACCACAAAAAAAAATAATAATAATAATTTAGGTTGTGTGTATTTGAAAAATATATGCACTCTATTTCTTTGAAATATGAAGCCATGCATATATAGTTTATTTTATTTTAAATTAAGTATTAAGATAAGCAGATAAAGATATATAGATATTTCTTTTGTTGTTATTGTCAAAGTCGGTAGTAGAGCATTTATATTTTGATTTTCTTAACTTGTCTTAACAAGAAACTTTTAAAATTTGGGCATAAAAAGTTTGGAAATTTGACTTAGCTGTCTAAGGCAAACTGATCAGACACAGAAACTACAGTTTGTTCTAATTTTAGATATTTGAACACAGAAATTTCTAAAGTTGCATAAGAGATACATATTTTGACAATATACTGAGCGATATGACCCATTAATAAATACCAAATAAGCCACTATCCACTACTCAAAAATGAAAATAACTTTAGTACCAGAAATCAAAAAATTGTTTCAATAAAATTTCAAATATTTTTTCTGAAGTGACAGGAAAATCTTTGTAAACTTAATATTAACATTAAATTATATTTAAAAGCAATTCATTGCTAATATGAAAAAGTTATTAAAGTTAAGAACTTTCTGAAAAAAGCAAACATAATTATTACATGAAAATTCAGTGGGAAATGCCACCCATTTTAAAACTATTTTTAAAATACACAAAAAAAGCCACTGGAACACAAGATCAATCATGAAAGTCAAAGCATATCAACTCAGCTGACCATGATCTCCATCCTTATTCTCAAATTATCACCTCATTTCCTGAAGCTAATCCTAAATCCAGTTTAGATTAGCTTCAATATCTACAGTATCAGGTTAGTAACAGGGCTGACTAGAAGAAATCACAATGTCTTCTAACAGTCCAGATCTATTTACAAGCTCATATTATTCAAAGGAGCTTCTGGCTGGTCAAAATATCTATTACTTGGGAGAATTACAACCTGGGAAGATGGTAAAAGTGAGGAGAAATGACTAATAACTGCAAACTATATGGCCACCATATAGTTTGACACTGATCACATGACACCAAAAGAACATGAGAGAACAATCAATTCTTTTGCATGAAAGTCATAAATGACTAAATATAGAATTTCAGAGATGTTTAATGAAATAGACAAGTAAATGAATAGTTCTTTTAATAGCCTTTCCTGCTCATTTTTAATAAAATTATATATGTGACAGGAAATGACAGACTTATTACTAAACCAAGTGATATCTAGAAATAGTCTTTGTTTTCTTTGAAAAATCATTTGAGATTACCTTTTTGCACATTTTCACTTCTTGGAAAAGTTAGTAATCATTTCAAGTTTCCTTTATTTAAAAAAGTTTTCCTCTTTCAATTCTGCATCAATATCATTTATTTTATATATTTGAATAAGTGATTCCAACTTTCTTCATTTTTCTCTTCTTACCATATCTTTCTGCTATTCCATCTTCTAATACTTATATAAAGCTAATCAGAGATTACTCATGGATATCCTTAAACAATAGGAATATGAAGAAAGGAAGAGAAGCAATTGTCATCAGATGACTTGCATATTAAAGAAATCTCTAGATGGTGCACTTTCACACTGTACTTTAATTATAAGGACCTAACAGAGCTTTGAGCTAATACCGTCCTTCTGTTGAGTTTATACAAAATGCACACACCTATATACTATGTATTAAATGTGTAAGAGTGTCTGGTGAAGTAGACAAAAAATGCCCATTTGTAATTCCTCTGCTCTTACCTGAATAGCACCACTATAATACCCACTGTCGATTCCAGTACCATTTTACCACTCTGCCTGCTATAATCTGGGTCAAAAAGAAAAGCCCTATTGCTGCTAATTGCCCACCAGGCTGCTCCGGTGGCTCCATATTTAACCAGCAAGAAACCAACACATTAAATGATTAAAGTAGTACAGTATTTAACTATATTTTAAGATTAATCAAAAGCTATGTTATTTATGATAAACTAGGACTATCACACAGAAGGAGTCTGTATCATGCCAAAGAATGGACCAGATAAGGATTTTTTTTTAAGTGCAAATCAAGGCAGTATTGAAAATAATAAAATATACTGAAGTGCATTTCATATTTCAGGTAACCACTAAAGCTTTGGGAAACTTCTGTTTGAGTTTTATACATATATAGAGCACACTTTAAAAAAAAAAAAAAAAACTACAGATCACAGAAAAATGCTTGATAAGCACTGGGTCCCATGATTCTATAAGAGGATCCTATAAGATCCTTTCCAACTCTAAGTTTCTACATTTCTCTATTTCTGGATGATTATAGCTAATAAAAAGTATGGGAAATAAACAATACATTCATTACCAATACAAGGTTGAATATAATCCCCTACATTTAAGACTTTTCCTTCTTCAACATTCCAACACATTTAAATTTAAAACATACTTCATTTTATTTTGGATCTGTTTTTAACAAACAACTAGAGAGAAAACTTAAAATGTTTATCTTGACAAATTAAAAATAAGTCCTTTTCAAAAATGTACTGGGCAGATGCGTTGCTTTTCTGACAACAGCCCTGGAGAACAGAATAAATAGAAAACTTATTAGATCATCCTCTCTTTGCAACTTACTACCATATTATCTTAACACTTGCAACTGCATTTTCCCTAGAGATACACCAGCCCAAATGCTCTCATCTTTCAAACCCCTTTCTGAAAATTCATTTCTTGCATAAAGTATTTTTCCAAACTTGATTCACTCCATAAGCAGGAACTAGGTGAGTTTAAAATTCTACTAAAATGTTTTAAAAATGCAATGTAAAACTGTATTCGTATTATGTTTTCTCAATATTTTTCAATAACTATTTTTATACTGAAAGTACTTAAAGATATCACTCTATTTCCTCTGGATAATATACACAAACATGAAGCACATGAAAAAGAACATACTCTAATCTTAGGCTCAAAATCGAGGAAAAACATAAAAGTTATTTATGAACTTATTCATGAGTTGGATATCACTGGAATAATAAAGGATATTAATATATATAGCTACAGGCACTGGTATACTAGTCAGTGCCAGTAAGCACAAGGTACCTGGTAATATGACTTTGGTTAAGCCCTCAATGGAACAGTTAGTTCACCTAGGTCAATGATTCTTCTTTTAAAGTAAAGAATAATTGCCCATTTATCATGAAATCAAGGAAGTTATAATGAGTGCCAGACATCTCAAACATCTGGTGCATTTGCTTGCCTCATAGACGTCTCAAAGCAAACAAGCCCAAAGAACTCAGTCTTCTCCCTAAATCCTGCTCTATCCAGTGTCTTTCATATCTTTCCAGTTGGTCAGGATAAAAAACCTCAGTGTAATTTTGACTCTTTTCTCTGATGCTGAAAATCCAATCTGATAGCAAGTCCTTCAAAATACATAAGGAAAAAAATTTTTCTAGGTTTCTACCCTGCCCCTCATTCTCCTTTTACCACAGTGGCCAGAATAATCCTGTTAAGACTAAAGTCTGATTATTGCCCTTTTGCTCAGAGCCCTCCAATGGCTCTCCAACTGCCTCTGAGTAAAAGCCAAAATCCTATTCATGGCCTACGAGGTCCCACAAAGTCCATCTCCGTCCCCACCATTTATCTGCCTGGCGTCTCCTACAACCACTCTTCCCCTGGCTCACTACACTCCATCCACGCTGGCCTCTTTGTTGCCTTTGGAGAAAGAACTGGGGGCAAACTCCTGCCTCAGTCTTTGCACTTGCTGTCTCCTCTGCCTGGAACTCTTTTTCCCCAGCTATGGTTCACTGCCTCATCTCTTTCAAGTCCCTGCTCAGCTTTTCACCTGTTTTTGTAAATAAAAGTTTTACTGGAACACAGCCATGTCAGTTTGTTGATATATTAACGATGGCACTTTCAAGCTAGCACCGCAGTGTTTAGTAGCTGCAACAAAGACCCTACTGCCATGAAAATGAAAATATTTACTATTTGGCCCTTTACAGAAAAAGTCTGCTGACCCCTGGAGTAGAAGAAAAAATTGTTGAAAGAAAGAAGACAGCTTGTGAGAGGCCAGGATGTGACACAGACAATTCTACATGACTAATTAAAGCCATCAACAGTGATAGTTAGAAGTGGGGAAGGAGAGAACATAGTAAGTCAGCTCTTATATAACACAATAAATGAGTAGGTGTACCAAGACAATGGTGGGAAACTGTGGCCCTGAGTAGTATAGGATGCTGTAATCTGAGAAAATGTGTTCAAAGATGGGGTGGTCGAAAGATGGAGGTGTGGGGCACTGAGGGAGGAGGTATTAACAGTGGTTATGTAAAAGTAGTGAAGAACAAGAAAACACCTGTGCACCACCAGGTTCAGGGTTATGTGGAGGACAGAGAAAACAGCCAGCACTGTCCAGTGCTATAGCACACTCAAGAGAAAGCCAGACTGCAGTTAGCACAAGGAGAAATGAACATTCAGAGACCACTGGGAGAACAGAGGGCACTCTGCAGAGATTATGACATAAGATTTGTTATTTTATAAATAACGGGAAAGGGAAAACTAATAACAGGCGCTAAAAGTTGGCAATTTTCTCACAGTTTAGATATTAACCCAGTAGTTGAAGATTTTCTCTTTCATAGATTTTCACATTTAGTTTTCTTTTTTAGAAGAGACATTTTTAAATACATTATTTTATTTATTTTTTTTTTTTGCAGTACGCGGGCCTCTCACTGTTGTGGCCTCTCCCATTGCGGAGCACAGGCTCCGGACGCGCAGGCTCAGCGGCCATGGCTCACGGGCCCAGCTGCTCTGCGACATGTGGGATCTTCCCAGACCAGGGCACGAACCCGTGTCCCCTGCATTGGCAGGCGGACTCTCAACCACTGCGCCACCAGGGAAGCCCTAAATACATTAATTTTTAAAGACCAAATTTAAGCAGTATGAGTTTCTGTCATTTTATTACTATCATACTCCTAGAGGGTTCTAAATCCTATTTAAAATATTTATGTATATGCCCTGTATTTATAGCACCTAAATTCCTTACAGGACAATAGTTAATCTGATTTGATTCTTTCATATCATAACAATTTTAATATCTTCTTGCTCAGTTTTAATTAAGTTTTCTTCCTGGTTCTTGTTTTCCAGATAGGAATGCTGGAAAAAATGAATGAAGAAGATACATCTTTAAATTTGCTCTCAATGAAAACTACATGGCATTAATTCATTTTATTTTTTTTGATGGAAACTGATTCTGCCATGTCTACTCCTAAGCAAAATATTATGTCAAACTGACCTTTCATCCTGAACAAAAAATATTAATATATTCTTTAAATACATTTCAGATTTATTGGTAAATATTTTTACCTCTATAATCTTGACCTAAGTCTTCAGTCAGAGACTCTAAGCCAATGGGGATACATGTTTAAGGAGCTTTACAAATGTTCTACCTAAGATTTTCAGGAAACAAAGTTCTTGGTAGAGGGGAGTAGTTCATTTCTTCGGTTATTCAGCTGATTTTCCTGAGTGCTACATGCTGGGGATATAACTGTCAACAGGTCAGTGGTGATCCGGCCCTCATACAGTTTTCAGTCTTTGGGACAAAATCATCTTGCTAATTTTGTGACTCTTAATTCTACATGATCAGAGTCCCAGCTAAAGCATATCCCAATAGTTACATTTTATGGTCATCTCACTAACCACAGCTATGGGAGCATATGAACGTGTTACTACGTGGCAAGCACATCTAAACAGGCCATTGGCTCTAACTAAACGCACTATAAAATGTCTTCATCTATATGGGGCTACTGAACCAGCAGTCGGTACCCACTGACCAACCGATTTCATCAAACGTATTTCCCTGATTTTTCTTTTTTCCTGAATTGGCTTGCTATTGAGAAAATTTAACAAGTCATTCAACCTAAAAGATACATTTCCTAGTAAACATTAACATCCCCTGTGACTTACCAAATCCATAGCCACAAGGCAGCCATCATTTCAAATTGCAAATCTGATTATATCACCCTTGCCCAGCTTAAAATTCTTCAATGGCTTCCTATTGATTTGATATTAAGGAGCAAACTCCTTGACATGACCCACGTATCATATAATTTATCACCCAAACTGGGACACTGTGAGAGTGAAAGAGGGTGATTAATGGTCACACCAATAAACCAGGACGGCCCTGGAAAACAGGTTAGCCTGGCCACCCACCCAGAAGGCTCTCTCCCTCTTCAACTTCCCTCCCTCTTTGCCTCTAGCAACAGAGGTCCTCTTTGAGACTTGGTACTAGTTCCCTCCCATAACAAGCCATTGTTAATACTGTTGCTTGGCATCCTCTTTCCTCCTCTCCAGGTTAACCCTCATCTATCCTTCAGAATGTATTGGTTTGGCCAAAAAGTTCATTCGTGTTTTTCCATACAAACAAACTTTTTGACCAACCCAGTATTTTCAGCATCACCTCATCAGGGAAGCCCCCTCTGGCTCCCAAATAAGCTCTCATAGCACTGCCCAACTCTCCTTCATAGAGCTGGTCACACTTGCAATGATGTCTTTGTGTGATCATTTGACTAACATAGTCTTTCCTGCTGAACAGATTCCCTCAGATGACTACAGTCATATGCCCCTAGGAAATACTTTCATAGCATCAGACACTTCTGTTAAGAATACATATATACTCCAACCTGAGAAAACCATAATTCAAAAAGAGTCATGTACCACAATGTTCATTGCAGCTCTATTTACAATAGCCAGGACATGGAAGCAACATAAGTGTCCACTGACAGATGAATGCATAAAGAAGATGTGGCACATATATACAATGGAATATTACTCAGCCATAAAAAGAAATGAAATGGAGTTATTTGTAGTGAGGTGGATGGACCTAGAGTCTGTCATACAGACTGAAGTAAGTCAGAAAGAGAAAAACAAATACCATATGCTAACACATTAAAAAAAAATGGTTATGAAGAACCTAGGGGCAGGACAGGAATAGAGATGCAGATGTAGAGAATGGACTTGAGGACATGGGGAGAGGGAAGGGTAATGTGGGATGAAGTGAGAGAGTGTCATGGACTTATATATACTACCAAATGTAAAATAGATAGCTAGTGGGAAGCAGCTGCACAGCACAGGGAGATCAGCTCGGTGCTCTGTGACCACCTAGAGGGGTGGGATAGGGAGGGTGGGAGGGAGACACAAGAGGGAGGGGATATGGGGATATATGTATATGTATAGATGATTCACTTTGTTATAAAGCAGAAACTAACACACCATTGTAAAGCAATTATACTCCAATAAAGATGCTAAAAAAAAAAAAAGAATATATATATACTCCAAATAGACAAAAGGACAAATACATGTCCCTTGAATATCATAATAGGACATTGTCTAACTGGCTCACCTAAGGATTTTCTAATTCTCTAGGATAGTACCTTTGTTCTGATTTATTATTTATTTTTTTTAGGCCCTAATCAAAAGAGTCTGTCAACTGTGACCCATCGGCCAAATCAGGACAGCAGCCTGTTTTTGTACAGCCCATGAGCTAAAAATGGTTTTTATATTTTTAAGTGACTGTAAAAACAAAACAAAAACCAGATGATATTGGATAGAGAACTCACATGGCCCACAAAGCCTAAAATATCTACTACTGTACAGAAAAAGTTTGCCAATCTGTGGGTTAGGGTATTTCACTTGTACAAAATGGATGACAGTATGAATGAGTCTTACCTGATAGGAATGCTAATGAGTGTTGTGATACAGTGATGGAAATGGATTCGCAAAGGTTATAGTTTTATTGCCTGCAGAGCAATAATCATTTTAGTACTGTAGCAATCTCATTCCAGAATTCTTTCTTTCCATGACTATGTATACTCCTGTTACTCATCTATGTTTCTGAATTAGCTTTGGCATACTGCAAGTTCCCTCACTGATTAAGTAAATCTCTGATACTTTAGATAGACATATAATGCTTTAATTGATATACAGTACCACATTATATGGATATACCACAATCTATTTACCCAGTCCCCTAAGGAAGGACATTTGGATTGTTTTCAATCTTTTGTTCTTCAGCCCTATTGCTTTCACTCACCTTCAGTGAGCTTCTCATTGTTATTAACTATAACAACACATGAGCCAGGATTTCCAGGCCTTCTTTTGTTCAGAGGTAACTAACTGATAACCTGTTGTTTGTGCTTTATCCTCCAGACAAGCAGGACTTCTTATTGTTCCCTAACTTCCCTACTGTTCCCTAACTTCCCCCTAAGGGGGAAGTTCCCTAAGAAACTGACCCTATTTGACCTTTGAGACCCTAGAGCTCCCTTTCATGGAATGTTACCTACTCCAGCCTCTACTATGGAAACCCTATCTACCCTTTAAGCTCAAATGCCAGATGCTCATGATCTGTGGACCTGACATGGACTCCCCTTCCTTTATTTTCTGTAGTCCTTTAAGCCTCACTTCAGGTAAATTTAAGGGAAAGACAAAGTAAAAATTACCCATTGAAATAAAGATCTGAAACTTAATCAGTCTTGAGTAAGTTTCATCATTTTGGAAGTAACACGTCTTAAGAGCTGATACATAATTAGGAATAGAAAACCAGAAATTATATCAAACTTCCATACAGAGCCAGGGTGTACAATGGAAACATGGCTTGAATGTAACTGATGCAAAACAAAACAAAGCGGAATCTTTTCAATCACCTTGTAATATGTTTGGTATAAGATAATGATATTCTTGCAAATTGGTAAAAAAGAGAGAAATGGAGAATAAGAATTGTTGTTGTCCCTAAGTGCCTGAATCAGTTAAAATGAACATTCTTACTTACTTAAAAGAAAAGTCAGCCATGTCATTTTGCCCTGCCTTTATATATATTTAGCAACGTTCTGTTCTTCCTGTGCTTTCTAACGTGAACTCACACAAATGAAACAACACACTGCGCAGTCAACAAGGTGTTGCCCCACGAGGTGGTGAGCTCCTTGAAACCTGGTGCTGTATTTCTGCTCTCTGTACTCACTGTGACTAGCATATTCTGGCATATAGAAGAAACTGGGTAAATGCTTACTAAAGGAATGAATGGATTATGGTATCAGTATATCAGTGGGTTGGTTTAGGCTAAGTCAGTCTCCTAAGCCATTTCTCGGAGAACGATATATCCACATATCTGTAATTACAAAATAAACATAAACTCAAACATTGGACATGTGGTGACCCATAATCAAGACACAGGCATACTAAAATTTGCCAGGAAAGCTGACTTTCAACTTCCAACAAAAAAATTAACACCCTCTTAGCTATAATAATATTTAACAAATCCTGCCTTGTCCTAAAGTTTTTTCTATGTCCTTGATAGAAGCAAAATCTCTCTTATCTCCGACCAGGCACACGGAATAATGAGGAAGTGACCACCTGCCTAGTCGACCAGATGTCTGGCGATCAATGGAGCAGACACAGGAGTTGCAGCCAGATCTGACTTCTCTTCTAGTTATTTATATATGCCTTCTTTAACCATGGAATGTTGAAGGCATGGAGCAAGCACTCAATAAGTAGTTGTTAGTAATGAATTCATTTGTTCTTTGAGTAAATATTTATTGTGTTCTTACTCTGTGCAAAGTATTGCAGGTACTAAGAATGAAGCAGGAAACAAAATGTGCCTGACCTCACAAAGCTAATGTTCAAATGTGGGAAGACAGACCAATGTCAATCAAATAGGCAAATGTATATGTAAGAGAGTGGTAAGTGCTCTGAAAAACAATAAAGCTGAGTTAGGGGGAAGTGAGTACCAGGAAAGGGAGGGGGAGGGTATTTGGAAAAAGTTTCACAGATAAGGTGAATCTTGAGGGGAGGCCAGAGGAAATAAACAGACCAAGCCAGGTAAAATCAGATGGAAGACAGAGGGAATACAAGACCCTAAGGGAAGACTATACTTGGTACGTTTGAGAAACTGTGCCTGGAGTAGAGGGAACAAGGGAGAGGGTAGCAAGAGATGAAGTCAGAGGTGTGAGTATGAATGTGAGTGTGTGGGGGCGTGAGGTGGGCGGGATATGGGGCTTTAGAGGAGGGTATGGTAAAGGGCTTTGGCTTTTCCTCTGAGCTACATGGGAGTTCACTGCAGGGTTGTGAGGAGTGGGTGACGTGTCAAAACACTGTAAGGAAGCAAAGGCAGAAACATAGAGAAACTAATATAAAAAGCCAAGTGAAAGACAATGGAGTTTCAGACGAGGCTAGTGGCACTGAAGGTGCAGATGTGTTCAGACTCTGGACGTATTTTGAAAGTAGGTGCTGACAGGAACCGCTGATAGATTAGCTGTGGGATGTGAGAGAAGGAGAGGAATCAAGTAGGACATCAAGGGTTTTGTTCTGAGTAACTGATATATTAGAATAGGTGCAGATGGAAGAGGAGGAGGTTGAAGAGATGGGAGTACACAGGAAATGCCAAACATACACCTAAATGGAGAAGTCAATTGGACAGTGGATAAATTCATTCTTTAGTAAATGAAATTTACTCTCGGCTTACCTGAATATAGCACATTAAAACTAGGTATCAGAACATTACATATAATGTTTAAGAATAAGGCTCTGAAAAAAAAAAAGAAAAAGAATAAGGCTCTGGGGGCTTCCCTGGTGGCACAGTGGTTGAGAGTCCGCCTGCCGTTGCAGGGGACACGGGTTCGTGCCCCGGTCCGGGAAGATCCCACATGCCACGGAGCAGCTGGGCCATGGCCGCTGAGCCTGCGCGTCCGGAGCCTGTGCTCCACAACGGGAGAGGCCACAACAGTGAGAGGCCCGCGTACCGCAAAAAAAAAAAAAAAGAATAAGGCTCTGAAGTCAGAATGTCTAGGCTCTAATCTTGGCTCTGTCACTTATTAACCTTTTGATCTTGGACACTTAATCTCTGTGTCTCAGTTTCTCAGTTGTAAAATGGGAATAATAAGGGGATCCTTCCATTGGCTTGTTGTGACAATTAAAGGAGACAGTATACATCTAAAGCTCAAAATAGGGCATGATACATAAAAGGACTGGATGAATGTCATATATTACTGTTATTATTAAATTAAATGACTATAATTACTAAAGTAAAAGGAATGTTTTGAAATTTTGAATCAAACACTTTTGATAAATTAATTTGCATAATATTGTATGAAATAAATTCTCTAATACTTGTGGTTGGCACTAGGCAGTTACAGTAGGATGCATGACAATAGAGTTTCAGCAGATGGATAGTCAGAGGAAGAAAAGTACCTGACTGAATCAGGAAGCTTTAGCCCAGGACCAACTATTAAACAGCTTTCTCTCCAATCTTGGCAAAGTACAGAATGGATGTGGACCTCCATTCTTCATATGCAAATTAGGAGGCTGGAGTTAGATGGGTCTTAGCTGTTTCCTTCAGCTAGAACAATCTACTAGCATCTAACTTTAAGAAATACTTATAACACTGATTATACAAATGAAGAGTTAAGCTTTTTTTGTGGGGATTTATTAAAAAAAAGTTTTTAAATAATAGGTTTATTGCTACCTATGAATAAGGCAGCAAATTATCACCTGGAAACTTTCCCTTATTTCTCTTAAATCATTAATTGCCAAAGGATGCTCTCTTTGAAACTACAGGAAGTAGAGAAATATATCAATACCTTTCAAATAACTATGCAGTTAATTCTGTGTAGAAATGCATTCCGTTAAAAGTGATCCTTTCATTTCAAATCAGTTTTCCACAATTTTTCACTATAACAAATTTTAGATTGCTTAGTGTGGTCAGTTCTCATTGTTTGTGGTAGTTATGTTTTACAAAGTTGCCACAAACATTGAGTTAACAAATACTGAACCACTGTTCCTATGGGAAATACAGGCTTAGCTTCCTGCAAGCTTCTAGTCACATTTTGGTCAGCGAATATATGACCTTTCTTTATGCATGTTTCCATTTAAAGACATCTTATTAAATACATATTACTGACTTACTAACATTGAACCCACAGCCAATAGCACTATAACTCATGCCTGAAAGCAGCTTCTCTACAAAGCTTATCTAATACATGCGTTCTATCGTATCTTCTCCATAAGGCACATCACAGCCTTTCTGAGCTTAGAAACACTAGACAGCACTTCAGCCCTATGCTTAGGGGCCATTTTAAACAGCAAAACCAGGCACTATTAAATAGAATGTGACAGACACTTGTTTTGAGTATGAGAGCTAACACAAGAAGACAGAGTGTCCCCTTGTCAGTCCTCAGCAGGGAATGCCCATGCACATTGTGTGGCTCCAACTCTTTGCTGCTCTACAGGTGTCTGTGAATGTCTGAGAATGAACACGAAAGCACCCCAAGTATTGATAGGATTACAAATAAATTTTAGCAAGCAGGTGATTTAACAGATGTGGAATATGCAAATAATGACTGACTGTGTTTATTTCCTTATGCAGCTTTAATTGATCATGGATCTCAGCTCTTTTATTATATTTATCTGCTCTCTAGCACTACAATCAAGTGTTATTAATAAACACAAATACTTAATTTTCAATGAGGAAATTAAACCTATGTAGTTAACCATTTATAAAATAAAACTTTTTTAGATATCAGTTATCATCTGATCAATCTACTCTATAAGCTTACATTTCCCAGATACAATCTTCCTAAATATTTCATTCTTTATGTATAATCATAAACACTATTAAAAGACTGTCTACATACGATGACTCTGTGTTAGATACTACATTAGCAAATTACACTGCAGTTTATAAACTACAATAAGATTGGCTTACATTCAGGAAAGAAAGAGAAAAGGAGTAAGATATGTAGCCTTGTTAATTTAAAAAAGCCATATTTAATATTAATATGAACTATGATTAACACTGAAATGTGAAAATTACACTTAAAAATGAGCAGTAAAATCAGAATTACAGGTGACCTTTCTCCTGGATTCCTGCCATGGAACAGTGTTGTCTGAAGAGAGTTTGATATCTGTCACCTTCTCTGATCCTCTCGAAGGACTTATCTTTCCTGCTACAAAGCCTTTGAGCGTTAAAATTATTCATCATCTCATGACATATTTGGGGCTTCCTGGCAAAAACAACTCTGTAAAGATGATGCATATGAACAAAGAGAGTGGAGAAGAAAGGTATATTATATAATAAAAAATGAAGGTAATTCTTTCTAGTAAAGGTGAATTCCTTCTTTATTGTTTTCATTTTTTCATTTTTTAAGGGCAATGAAATCTTAGAAAATAAAATGTTATTTCAGTGTCATTTTGGAAAAGTTACAATTCTTATTATCTCCTAAACAGAAAGCTTCTAAACTAGGTGAAGTTTGTCTGTACGATCTGAGAACAGAAGAAAAAGAGCGGCTGTACCCAGTCCTCTTGCTCCGAGTTAGCAGTAACACAAAGCAAAACCGCACCCAACAATTTCAAGCACAGTTGGAAGAACATTTCCACCAACCTAAAAAGTTCTTTATTTCTAGAACTGGACAAAACAAAGTCTAAATAGTAAAAAAAAAAAAAATTGTAAATCAATAGTACACTGGAATTAAAGGACTAATGTTTCTTATTTCGAGAATATTCTTTCAATTACATAATTCGTTAAACACAAAAAACAATGAGGAAGAAACTGTGGTAGGTGGCAGACTGAACAGAGCTACCCAATGGACTGAGTCTCAGCAAAATTTTTATAAACTGCCAATGTAATTGAATCATCTGAATAAATAAGTTTGTAGCAGAAATTCCTAGAACCTAGGGTAATAATTTCTGTTGACATTTGTGCCGTGGTCAATTTCAAAAACCAAAAATGGACTCAAAAGAATTTTAATAATTTGGTTTTTAAAGGAAGTATACAGATAGCCTTAACTAATTAGAAGTACTTTAAAGAGGGCCTGAGATTCCTCCAAGGAGAGGAGCCTTTCCAAAAGAAGAGAGAACTGAACAATTAATAATGACTCAGTAATAAAATGGAGAGTACAGTATTCTCTTTGATGGGAGGGAGAAAAGTAAGTAAAATTCATAATTTTAATGAGGAGAGGAGGGAAAAAAAGCAACATCAAGTACAACAAGACAGTTAGTCCAATAGTAGCAGTCACAGCTTGCCAGTAATGCCATTTGTAAGTCAGTCAGAAGCTGCATTCACAAAAATGAGATACTCATTCAGTGTCTGCTTCCCTCAAAATTCTATATGACAATGAGGTACAATCAGTACTGACTGTACTGCTGTTTCCATGTATTCATTTAACAAATATTGAGCACCAATTTGTGCCAAGAAACCGTCTAGGTATTGAGGAATCAACAGTAAACAAACCAGTCTCTGACCTCACTTCCACCCATCCGGAAAGACAGCCCAGGCATTCTCCCCACATTTGCCCAGGACAAAGTGGCATGGAGGAGTAGAATATACAGGCTCTTCAGAAGCTTAGAGATCCAGACTTTTTCTACCCAACACACACATGTACCTGGCCCTGTAATTAGGTTCATATAATGGTGCACAGAGCTGGGCCCTGAAAATCAGATCAAGAAAGAAATAGAATCCCTGTCCTTATAGGAGTTTATCGACAAAGGTGATAGGCTCACAATCACTGGGCAATGGTGGGAAAAGCAAATATTTATATAAAGATATAACTGATAGCTTACACAGAAAGAGAAAGCACCTTTTCAAGTCTGACTCATAAGAAAGAACTAATCAAAATCAAGGTCTTTCCTCTGATAACCACTGATACTTCCTCTCGGTGAATAGGAGTGTCCAAGTGTGAATGAATATTAGCCCAAACATTTCTGAATGCAGGTTAGACTCTAAATCCAACTTAGGTGGCATGGATATTGTGAATAACAATTCACTAGTAATTATTAAGAATACAAGAGAAGGTAAGGTCCCCTCAAGCTCTCAAATCTTATTAGATTTGTAGGAAATTGTACCACAAATAATGGGCACTGTGATAGGTCCTTTACGTATAGAATTTCTAATCCTCACAGCGATGTGAGGTAATCTTATTTTCAGTTTCACAGATTTTGCTTTCAGTAAAAGGAAGGAAAAGGAATTTGTTTCTGCAAACATAGGTTGTAGAACTGGAAGATAGAGGATTCAAGTACTGGTTGGTTGTACTTGAAAACCAGTACTTTCAAACTAGTCTTCAAAAATATGTTAATATGCTAAATATTTGTATTTAACCAACCCCTAAAGGAAAACAGTGAATATAATATGAATCAGGGAGTGGAGAAATGAGAAAATAAATGTACCCTGCTTATGCTTTCTAGTCAGTACCTTTTTGGTTTTTATGGGAAATGTGCATTTATGGTTTATCAGTAAACTTTGTTGTTTATCTGTAAAGACGGAGGAGGGCCAAGTAGGTTAGACTGACTTTCTGCTGATAGGGAGCTGTATAGCCATGTCTGTTGTTAAGGTTGACACCTGTCCTAAGTGGCTGGTTGGTATTCAGGCCGTACTAATTGTTAAATGTTTAAAATATCATTCCTAGTTGCGTGCTGTCAACTCCTGATTTTATATTTCCAGCCCTGATCTCTCACTGAATTCAGACTCACCCAATGACTATGTGATGTCTCTACTTGGAAGTCTAATAGGCATTTTTAAATCTATGTGCCAGTAACTAATCCTCTCATCTTCCTTCACAACATGCCCCCACCCCAGTCATGCCCATCTCTACCTGGGGCAGCTCCATCCTTCCAGCTTCTCAGGATTGATCACCGACTCCCGTCTGCCCGTGACAACTCAAATCCAACCCACCGTATATTTGGCTCTACCTTCAAAACACATTCTGAATCTGACCACGGTGTTCCATCTCCACGGCTGCTGCCCCAGTGCAAGTCACTGATGACTGTAACTGCCTCCTAACAGGGTCTCCCAGTCTCTGCTTTTACCCTTGCGGTCCTCCGGTGACACAGAAGCCAGAGCGATGCTCTTAAAACAGAAGTCAGATCAGCTCACTTCTCTCCTCAGAACTCTCAAAGACTTCCCATCTGTCTTAGGCAGCTCTAACCTCTCTATAGTACCATCTCACTAGGAAGGAAAGCGAAGATCCTTATCACAATCTACGAGCTCCTGTCACCTTTCTGGTAGCATCACCTACAACCTCCTGTCCCCTCACTCCACATCATGCCATGCCACACTGGCCTGCGTGCTGCTCTCAGCTATGCCAGGCAAGCTTCCAGCTCAGTCTCCCTGAAAGGCTCTTCCTTTGGGTGTTGCAAAGCCTGTTGCCTCATTTCCTTTTGGGCTTGGCTCACTTATCACAATCTGACCAATGACAGGATTTGTTTGTTTATCCCCAGCCCCTGCTCCTGAGTATAATCAGTAGGCAAGGGATTTTGGTCAGCTTTGTTCATTGCTGTATCACAGTATCTAGAAGAGTACCTAACACGATAGATATTAAAAAAAAAACTTGTTAAACAGATGAATAAATGAATGAGGCTGATTCTGTAGGCCACGTGTAATTCTAAAGCTGCACGGATTTTCCTACACTTCTTGAAATAGTTCTGTATCCAAAATCGAGTAGATCCTCAGTGTTTCGTTTTTCAAAATAATGTAAAATAAAATATATCCAGCAGAATAAGAGAGCTGAGTGAAAGTTAGTATAAAGGGGAGTTATTTAAAATCCCATTAGCAAGTTTCATGAACTTGTGATCCCTTATCTTTGGTCCCTTGGTTTCATTCGTGTTTGATTTCAGAAATCCTCATAGGAAAAGCTGAATGCACCCTTTTGTTTCGGTTTGGGCACATAATCAACAATCTTTAGCAGCAAGCGAATAATAATCCGGCTATTCACGAGATTTCCCCTGAAAACTGTAGGCTGTAAACTTACTTTGGTATAAAACTTGAAGGCAAATTGCTACAAAATATCTATCAAGTAAGATATAATCTGAATTTTTTTTTTTTTTTCAGAAACTATAAAAGTGTAAGGATTTTTTGGTCTGCAGGTTGATTCCTAGGCCTTTACTGTGGAAGCCTGGGCTGCCTGGGCAGAGTTTGAAATGCTCTTGAAATAATAAATCCTAAATCTCAGGGAGGAATACCAAATCTCTGAACTGGTTCCCCTCGTCTACAGCAGTTTGTGGACCGAAAGCAAGAAAGAACAGCAACCTCACCCCTGTCCATGCTTAAACGGACACGCAGCTCTCCATTCTACCCTCGCAAACCTCGTTTTATTCATTCACTCTTTGTGCCTCCCAATTTGTAACTTCAGGGCCTGACCCACCCATCACTCTTCTAATTTCTGAATCCTCTCAGCAGAGGTAGGAGCTAGTAGCGTACTCAAATAATTCTGTACATTTGTTCAGGCATAATATAAAAACACCAATTTAGATGAATGAAAGGGAAGCCTGATTGGGAAGCTGAGGTTGAAAAGTACGAAGCTTGAACAGAAAATAGCTCTGATTAGAAACACAGGTGTGTGTGTGTGTGTGTGTGTGTGTGTGTGTGTGTGAGAGAGAGAGACAGAGAGAGAGAGAGAGAGAGAGAGAGAGAGAGAGAGAGAGGGAGAGAGGGAGAGAGGGAGAGAGGGAGGGAGGGAGAGAGAGAGACCGTGAGAACAAGGGTGAAAACGCTAGAATACAAAAAGAAAACTGAGTTAGGTGTTGGAGAATGCGAGCATGAGGGTAAGAGGTCACCTGCAGGAAGCATCCTCTTCTCTTTTCTTAGGTGTGATTCCCACAGGGGCCCTCTTTCTAGGGGGAAGGTTAGGTACTTACAAGGCACAGAATACAATGTTCTCTCAGTTTTGCCTGGTGCACATTTAGGAGAACAGTTTGGAGTTCGTTAGAGGTAGGAGACAACTGGTTGAAGGAGGGGTTGAAGGAGGGGAAGTGGTCTACGTGACTAGAAGTAGAGAACAACTAAGGGAGCTGAAATGTACAAGATTTTGCAGAGTTAGGATTTTAGAATTTAGCCTGAGGAACTAGGGAGCCATGGAAAGATTTTAAGGCAAGGTGGGACAGATCTGATTTGCATCTAAAAACTATCTTTCTCAGAAGTAAAGTGAAGAATGGAGGAGAGGAAAAGTTTATTTGAGCTTGGCCTGTGGTATGTGGGTAAAGAGAAGAGGAGAGACTTAAAAGCCATTAGGGAAGCTGAAGTGAGAGGCGTTGCTCAGCGACTACGTAAGTTGGCAAGGGAAAGAGAGGTGGACTGGATGGCACTAGGTTTCTGGATTAGGCAAGGCTATAAAGTTGAGGCAGGGAACACAAGCAGAGGAGCAGGTCTGGGTGGGGCGGTGGAGCAGGGTTGGAAAACAAGGCCCATTTCATGCATACTATTACCAGTAGGGTACAACATCCAAGCGAACATCCCAGTAGGTAGTGGGAAGTGTGTTTGGAAAGAAATGCTAGACTGTGAAAGATAGGTTTGGGGATAAGCAGCCTATGATTCAGATGCCCTGGGTAGATTTAAGGGATAGGCAAAGGTAGAGGAACTCAGGAAGGAAACTGAGAATGAATTGTTAGAGACAAAGAAGACATCTGAAAAACACCAGCGTTACAAAGCCAAAGCAGGTGACTCACACTTTCAACTTGTAGAGAGGCAGCAATTAAGACCAGAACCTGAAAGGTTCCACTGAACTTAGTAATAAGGTGATTGGTAATCATGATGAGAGCAGTTCCATTGGAACACATGAGCCTGAATGAGGAGGCTGATGGAATGGAAACAGAGTGCTTCTTTTCCAAAAAGTTTTCAGTGAGAAGGGAACAAGGGGGAATTACTTACATAGCTAAATGTGTGTTAATAACCTTTAAAATGTAGAAGGATGATTACTCGGTATTATCCCCAGAACTGACTCACGTCAACTTCCATGATTTGGGGGCAACATTGTTCCCAGCTCCCTTAAATCTTGTCCTTCAAGATATTCAAATCTGTCCAATACCCTGCATAAAACATTTCACATACAACACGAGCCTCTCTCTTCTCTATGTATCTAATTTGGGCATTTAATTACCCACTCCTTTGAAATGTTGAGTATTTTCATGTGTAAATGTCCCAACTTCCCACACAAGTAGGAAACCCCTTACGTGTCAATGATATTTGGTACCATGTAGGTCATATTCTAGCGCTTTATCTAAATAAAAATGTCATGCAGCTGCACAGAGAGCTTTCGTGGCTTTAACCAGAGGAGGAAGTGAAGAACAGAAGGCTTGTGTAGTGGAAACGTGAACTTTGGAATCAAACAAATGTGTTTGAATCCTGGTTCCCCCCTTCATAAAATAAGTAACTTCAGGCAAATTAATCAATCTCTTTGAGACTCCGCTTCTTCATCTGTGCAGAGCACATAGTAGGTGCTCAACATTTATTAGAGCCATTCAAACAATGGAGGTAATACTAATATCTGCAAAGTACTTGTTGGAAAAATTAAATAAGATAATTATGGTAAGTGTTTAGACACAATAGGTTTCAGGTTATTGCTATCTAAGAATCCTTCTTAATGATTTCATTCTCCAGACCTAGTATGGAAAAGAAAGAAGACAGGGAGTCTAGTGATCTACCAGAGTTGAATAAAAGGTTCCTGGCCCAAAGCTTTACTGGGGATTTAGCTCTTTGTAAAATCATCTCTAGAAAAATGCTTTTTCTAAATTGTGGTCCCTGAAAACCTGTATCAGAATCATTTGGTGCTTGACGTAACCAGTAAGTAAATAAACCCAAAAATCGAGCAAGTAAGTAAATAGCAGATTCCAAGAGCCCACTCCAGGTCAATCTGTGATGTTGAATCCTACAAATATGCATTTTTATCAAAGGAATCTTATGCAAATGAAGGTCTCAGAACCACCCGCTGGCAGTCCACCTGATTGTACTGTGTTCCAACACCACCAGGAAACAAGTTCAGTTTTGTGTATTTGAATTATTCATTAGGATTCCTAATAGGGCTCTGTAGAGCTCTACAGAGTTACTTTTATCTCAAAGAAGCCATAATCTTCAAGTGGGCTGGTAGAAAGGTAGATGAGAGGAATACAGAACTACTGGCTTCAGAGTTGTAGAAAATCAAAAAGCATCTGGCCACTATCAGAACCTCCACTCCCCTCCACTCTCCCACCTCTCACCGTCAGCACACACACAAATGCCATCAAAAGCAGACAACTGAACAGCTCAGGCTGAATTAAACCCGAACTGATAACAAAGTACCTACTCAGAAGGGAACTTCCCTCAGCATCCCCACAATCTCTCAGGTCAGGTGTGCCAGGGGAAGTGAGGCTATTTATCTTTCTCTTTTGTGCAGTGTTCACCATTCAGCCTAAAGATTTATTTTCTTTTCCATAAAGAGGTTGTGAAACCATAGGTTTCTCTTCCTCACCTGTCTTTCAGAGCTGGTGAGGATAAGAGAGACCTTCCTTTCACCATAGGGCACTGGAAGATTTCCTAACTCCAGATACAGCTGGAAACCAGATCCCTCTTCCTGATCTCTGATGAAAAGGATCGTGACTTTGGTGGGACTACCCATGGCAGCATAAGAACCTTAATTGGCTGACATAGAATGGAAGATTAGTTTAATAAAATATCACTTATTGGAATATATATTTTCCACTGCCTATTTCTTCAGTCCTTCACTCAGAGAGCTACTAGCCTTTCAGATCCTGAAGTTACGCAGACAGTCACTAATATAACCATTTGAATATCATGTGATATTAAAACACTTTATGGGGCTTCCCTGGTGGCACAGTGGTTGAGAGTCCGCCTGCCGATGCAGGGGACATGGGTTCGTGCCCTGGTCTGGGAAGATCCCACATGCCGCGGCACGGCTGGGCCCGTGAGCCATGGCCCCTGAGCCTGCGCGTCCAGAGCCTGTGCTCTGCAGCGGGAGAGGCCACAACAGTGAGAGGCCCGCGTAAGGCAAAAAAAAAAAACAAAAAAAAAAACACTTTATGAATGATTTTCATACTCTCTCAAGGTACTTCTTAAAAAGAATGTTATCTTTAGGAATAAAATGCTGTCAAGAGTCTCAAATAATAGTAGAAAAATACTAAGGCAGTAAATTTGCCATTGGCAACTTAATAAAATCATGATATAATTTGTGCTGGGCTAAGTAATGACCCACTCATGGTGATCATTAAAGTCCTCAATTTGCAAAATGAACATAGGGGTAAAGGTGAAAATATATCTGTGAAATGAGATACTACAACTTAAAATTAAGAACAAGAAATCACTATATATATATATATATATATATGTAAATAATAATAGTTATATACAGTTGACCCTTGAACCTGACCCCTTGAACAGGGGTAAGGGATGCTGACCCTTCATGCAGTCAAAATTTTGTGTATAACTTTACAGTTGGCCCTCCATATCTGTGGTTCCACATCTGCACAGTCAAGCAACCTCAGATCGTGTAGTACTGTAGTACATATTTATCAAAAAAAGTATATCTATAAGAGGACCAGCACAGCTCAAACCCAAGTTGTTCAAGGGTCAACTGTGTATATACATACACACACACACAGAGCAGGAATTATCTCTATGTTATGTAACTCAGGGACTAGTAATTAATCAAAACATCAAATAAATTCACAAAAGTGAAAATCCTTCTCAGTAGACTAGTTACATTTCTTCAGTTTATATGTATTCAAATATCTGCTAAAAATTGTGATGTTTCAATGGAAATGAATAATTTTGTCTTCCAGGACATCAGAGGCAAACAGGATAGAAAAGCCAAACAAGGACAAAAGCCTTAGTGTGGAGAGACAGAGCAGGGGACAATGTGGAGAGTTGGAAAAATGGAAGGTCAAGGCCAGAGCCAGTTATCACAGGTTCAGGTCACAAATAGGGCTATCTGCAAAGTCATGCCCAGGGGCTCATAAGCCCAGACTTCAAGTGTGTAGACTTGGGTCCAGGGCCCAGGAAGAGCAAGTCAAAAACCAGGAACCATGTCAGCTCTATCAATCACCTGCAGTAGGACAGGGTCTGGGAACTGTGTTGATGGTCTTCTGAGGCCAGGGAATTCTGATGAGCTGTCGACACACAGAGAAAAATTGTTGACCATTGATGGCAGCTTGCACTGCCCATCTTGATAACCTGCTGGAATGACTCTGTGCCTAGGTGCGGTTTGCTTATTTCCCTCACCAGGGGAAATTTCTCCTACACCTGAATGGCCAACATGTTCAGGGTGGCATCACCCTCCCTCTTTGAGAAACATCAGACACCTCATCAGTGCTCATATTACAGCGCCCCATTTGATTAACCTAGCAGAGTACTGAAGGGGATCCAGGTCAGCTTTACAAGTGCAAATAGGTCCAAAGGAGAGACGGGATTTCCTCATGAGATCTTTGCAACTGAAGGTGAATATAATATGGTCTCTTCTGTACTCTCAGAGAAACTGTCCTCTATTATATCAAAATTAGTTCATTATACCCATTACTGTCAGAATGGTTTTCTATTATTAAGAAAGGCAAGGGCTTCCCTGGTGGCGCAGTGGTTGAGAGTCCGCCTGTCGACGCAGAGGACACGGGTTCGTTCCCTGGTCCAGGAAGATCCCACATGCCGCGGAGCGGCTGGGCCCGTGAGCCATGGCCACTGGGCCTGCGTGTCCGGAGCCTGTGCTCCTCAATGGGAGAGGCCACAAGAGTAAGAGGCCCACGTACCACAAAAAAAAAAAAAAAAGAAAAAAGAAAAAAAAAGAAAGGCAAGCTCTCAACTGAGGCCATTCTACCTGTCATTTTATAAGAGGTACAGCCCCTAGTAGACTAAGAGTATTTTGGGAAGGATGGGGGAAAGATTTGATTCAAAAAGAAAAACACCTCAAAAATATTAGAATAAACAGAAAAAATAACATCCTGTCGGATTCACAGCTTAGAGGGCACCAAATCTGCCAAATGAGGACAAAACTGGCCTAGGTTATATATAATCCAAAAGTATGAGGAAAAGTCAGGGTCAAACTTGTTTAGAAATAGCACCTGTGTGTGTAAATTCAGAGGTAATCTGAAACATGATCAATTGTCAAGTAAAAAAGAATACAGGTAAGCTTTGAGTGATGACAGCTCTTAACCAAACCTAACATTAACAGGTTACCTAGGTGTGGTAGTTGGCTGATGAGGTGGAAATCCGTGAACAGCAACTATCTAGAACCTCACTGTAGGGCAAGAAATCCAGTCAAGGGTCAACTAGGAGCACAGGTAACAGCAAGATCAACAGCCAGACTGAAAGGAAACTGAGCAGCAGTGTTGAGGCTTTTCATATCACGTTAGACCTAGAATCCGGAACAGCACTAAATCAGAAACCAGAGTTGAAATGAAACTGTTTTCCAGAATTAGAGGAATTCAGAAATGGAAAGCCACACAGGTCTTTACTGCACCCAGATATTTTAGCTTCTGTCCTCCGAGACTCAGAATATACGAGGTGGCCAGGGAATCAAGATGAAGCTGTTTCCCAGGCCCAGGAGAGAAAGCATTAGGGAGTCCAGCAGATATCTGAGGTCCAAATAACCCACCAAGGAAGGTCTCCTAGACGCTAGCATAGGGCTTTAGCAAACTATGGCCCACAGATCAAATCCAGCTCAATACCTACTTTAGAATGGTCTGTAAACTGAGAACAGGCTTAAAAAAAAAAAAAAATTAAAATGGTTGTAAAAAACTCAAAAGAAGAATATTTTATGACATATAAAAAATAAATTTCAGATTTCAGTGTCTGTAAATAAAGTTTTATTGGAACACAGTCACACCTACTCAGTTATGAAGGATCTCTGGCTACTTCGAACTACAATGGCAAAGTTGAATAGTTAGGATGAGAGAAGGCACGGCTAGCAAAGTCTAAAATACTTCCTGTTGGGTGCTTTATAGGAAAAGCTTGCCAATCCTTGTGCAGGGCAGGGCTCCCAGAGGCCTTCAAAGGAATCACTGAGGACAGGACAAGCCTATTAAAGAAGCAAGAGTGAGAGAGACAACCAACCCTCTTTCTTTACTCATCAGTTTGGCAATTTCATCGGACAAGTAGGCTTTTGCTTTGAAGAGTGGAGTAGTCAAATTCAGGGCTCTCCCATAAATGTCTAAGAATGAGGATCACCAACCAGGTAAGTGGGTGATCTGGCAAGGGGGGGAAACTGGTGACTTCTATCGATAGTACAGTTCTGCTTCCTGGGGTATAGTTAGAATGCTCCCCAGGAAAAATGGGGAAGCAGCTAGCAGTTTTAGGTGTCTGCCAGGTAAAAGAAACAGTGAGACCCTGACACTCCCAACAAGGATGCCTGAGAATCTACAAGCTGCATGGGAAATATGTCAAACAACACCAAGAGGGGTGTGGGTCAAGATTCCTGCAGGATGGGGAATTTCAGACTAAGTGATAGGGGATTATTCAGGAAGACCAGACAGTAAAAAGAGGTATGCTGCCATATGGTGTGTTGACCTGCCCAACCAGACAGAAACCTTAAGTTTGCTCTCCGGTTTTACAGTCTTTGTTTAGGTGTGGGCTTGCCCTAAGCCACTGATACTATTTCATAAATTAAAATTTATGTTTTTCTTCCACTTATATTAATAGAAGTGTGTTCCCCTTCAGATGATCTAAATTTAACTTAAAAATATATCCACCCATGCATTCTTTAATCCCTGCAACATTTATTTATTGAGCACAGACTTTATGTCAGAGGCTATTTTAGGTACAAAGGATATAACAGTTAACAAGCAAAGTCCCTGCCTTCCTGGGGTTTTATATGCTAGTGGGTAGAAAATAATCAAAACAACAACTAAGCATACAGTGTCATGGTAAGTGCTAGACAAAAAAGTAAAGCAAGGAAGGAAGGCAGGGAGTGTGCTGCGGGCATGAGAGCTGGCAGGGGACGCCTCCGGATGAGGCAATGGGTGAGCAGAGAGCCCTGAGGGAAGCAGCCTACAGAACTGCTGGGGCAGAAGCAGCACCCTCAGAGGGAACACAGGGCACAGCTGAGGAACCCAAGGAGCCCAGAGGGTCTGGAGCAGAGCAAGTATTGGGGAGAGAAGTGGAGCTGATCTAAGATCAGGAAGATAAAGTGGCTGGTGATCCCTGTGTAGGGTCTCAGGCCATCGTGAGGACTCTAGGGCTTGTCTTCTAACTAGAAAGTCACTGAGCAGTTTCTGAGCAGAGGAGAGACATGGTCAGACGCACAGCAGCCAGAGTAATCTTGTTAAAATTCACTATTGAAACACTGAAATGTTCCCAAATTAAAAACAAATAACTACGGAACAACATTCCCTTTAGTCTCAAAAAACAAACAATTAAATAACACTGTCTAGTTCATGGGAAGACCTCAGGAGAGAGTTTCATTTGTTTTTCCCTTTTATTGGGAGATGCTCTGCAACTGCTACATCATAGTAATGCATCACTGATTCAGATTAATTGGGGACAAGACCCGTCAAAATTAGTTAAAAGGCGGAATTATTCTATTTTATTTAAATAAATTTCATTACCTTTTGGCACGTGAAGTAAGGAATCAGGCTTGCCAAGGTTACCTAATAAAACTTGAGCATTGAGTTTTAATGAGCAGATTTTTAAAGGCTTGTAATTAGCATCTGTCAGCACCAGTCTCCGCTAGGTTGGCTTCTGCCTACAGTGCAATTTCTCTGCTTCCCTTTAGATACTTCCAAATTGTTTCAAAAGCAGTTTATTCTCTTCGCTAGATGCATATCTAAAATCTTATTTATTTTCTTAACAAATTCTTTGGGGAGGGATTAATAATGTAAAGATACAAATAGGCATAAATAAATGTGAGGTTAGCTTAGTTCCTGTCTGAGGGTTTAATTCTCAAGTGAACTGGGTAGTGTTTCTCCCTTCCACAGACTACATCCCCAACTCAAAATGCATGCTTTATGAAGATGAGAGTTGAGGTGGAGAGAACTGTGCAGATCTTTTTATATGAACTACAAGGTCATTAAGACTAACATGAGAATCACATTCAAGAGTAAGAGGTCATTTCACTATATTTCTTCAAAATAAGTTCATTTTGTTTTAATATGAAATCTATGGTCCAAAGGTCCATATTTAGGCTTTATTGATCTCCGTAAGTACTCCAAACTATATGAAAAATTTGATGTCAATATGCAATTTTGTGAAGAGAGAGAATCTATAGCCTATAAAAGTTTATCTGAAGGAGGCTGAAGATCCAAAAATGGTAAGAATCGCTGTTCTAAGTGATTCACAACGACGATAAAATGATTTCACTGAAGAATGATTTCCTTTTTATCTCCATCTGATTCTTGGGAGGCATTCTCCTACTTTACTTAAATATTGACTTACATAGTTTTTCACTTCGTTTTAAATGAAAAATGTTTCATTATATAAATATCCTTTTTGAACAACTTAGAAAAAAACAAAATTCTAATCTGTGTTTCTTCTTAATTATGGTTGACATTTAAACTAGTTCTTTATTTTTCTACTTTTTTGTTAAAAGGGAGTCTTTTAAAAACTTTTGCTCACAGGATAGTCTATGCAAGTGTCATTGCCTACTTGTCCTTCATTTAAGGGGACACATTGACTCATTATTTTAATGTAAGGAAATTGCATGGATCCAGCAAGTAAAGGCTGGCTATCTGTCTTACTGTTATTGTTGTCACTCTTACCTTAAATCAGAGTTTTTCAATCTCAGCACTATTAGCTTGTTGGACCAAATAATTCATTATTGTGAGGAGCTGTCTTTTGCATTGTAGGACGTTTAGCAGCATCTGTGGCCTCCACTCAACGGATGCCAGATGGGCACCCTCAGTTGTGACAACAAAACACACACTGCTAAATTGCCCCAGAAGAGACAGTGAAGGTGACAAAATCACCCCAGGTTGAAATTCAGTGATTATAAATCATTGATTCTTTGGCTTTCTGGGTAGGGGAAAATGGCCTTATCTTATTTCTCTTGTCCATATTATGAATGTATTATTAGAAAAGTGACCAGGAGATGTAATTTAATTTTGAAAGGCAGATTTATATACGGAATATCAAAAGAAAAGGTCACTGGAATAATCTACACATATGAGAATGACATTTGAAAACCATGTTTCATCAGAGTTCTTCTGTTGGAAAGTTCCTAACAAATAAATTTAAGTATATAATTGGAATTACCAGCTTTTAAGTGAGAAATTGGGGAATGGCAATTGGCTGAAGAAAACATCTGATCTTCAATATTACAACTTAATTATAGCTCCAATAAAATTAAGCCTGTTAATAAAACATAGTCTTGGTACTTATAAAAGTTGATGTAAGTCTGCCTAAAATCAACACAGTTGAACTATTATTGTTAAAAGTGAAAAAAAGTCAATATTGCTTTTTTGTACAATTCCAAATATTTTGTCCCCAAAATATAGTTTCCTTTTATTTATCTAGAAAAAATTTATCTATTTTATATAAAAATGTATCTTAAAGTACACTGAAAATAAAAATAATCTAAGAAAATTATTGTTATTATAGCTCTTAAAAAAAAAAAGCGTTTCATGCTCTTTACAAGTAGGCACTTGTCATCATTTGTCTTTGGCACCCTTCACAATCCTCATACTGTTACATGTGTTTATCCACTCTCACTATCCCCACGTGTCTCCAAAATACGTATTCACATTCTGTAGAGTTCTATGTCGTGTCCCACATGTAAGTCAGATAAGATACGTGCAAATTAAAGTAATTAAGGTACTGAGTCAGAAAAGATACATGTTTGGCTAAGGCACGAGAGACTAGTGAGAAGTGAGCCTTACTCTGGTTGAGAGACCATGGGAGAAAGAACACCCTAGAAATGCTAAACCACAGTTAGGTGATGGAGTTTGCGCAGAGACTATCTTGCATGTTCAGAAGATACTCTGAGCAGAATCTGACTATCTAGACTTCCTCTATATAAACAAGGACCCAAAACCAAGAGTCTAGCTGCCGTCAAGTACTGGTCTAGGAGGGATGATCATAATGACTGCCAACCACTTCCATCCTGAAGAGGAATGTCCAAGTGGTTAGAGACTTACACTTTCTGGCAAAAAGTGAATGATCAGGGTTTTAGGTGGTGTTGTTTGCTATTTCTATTTTTTTTTTGTCCATGGTCTCCCAAAAGAGATATTTTCCAATCTTTAAAAAAAATTTCATGTTCTCATATTCAACTAAATTTCTAATTTCTTCCAACTTTCTTTCCTTGTTTTCTCTGTTCTTAAAGAAATCAATATTTCTCTAGTCACTCAAAACAGACACCTCAGAGGAACCTCCTTCTATCCCACTCACCACAATATAACTGCTGCCCAAGATGGTCTGATTCTACCTTCACAATGTTGCCGGTATCTTTGCCCTTTCTGCCTTCTCTGCTCCCATTACCATAGTCTACGAACTCATCACGTCTTATACATAAATTAATTCAAAAGACTTTTAAATGCTTTTTCAACACCAGTTTCTCCTGACTCTGAACAATTATGCTTATTATTACCAAATTTGTCTTTCGGGGAAACTGATATAATCATGTGTGTCAACTAAATTAATCTTTAATAATTTCCTATTTCTACAGATTAGCGATAAAATTCCTTGACACAGAAAGTCAAGACTCTCCACTATTACTCCCAATCAAACTTGATGGCCAACACACAAATTGTACTCCAATCACTCCAGATTTTCTATCATTCTTCAAGTGTGACAAGGACGTTTATATCTGATCTTTCCTTTTGATGTTCTTTCCATAATGCTATCGAGTCCAATCCATACTCCTTTATGGCAAAATTCTGTTCATTACCCAACATATTTCAGTTAAACTTCTTGGTTTATTCCTTAGTGCTCTCATGGCACCCAGTAAGAGTTTCATTATAGGATGTAACCACTTTGTATTTTAGTTTCATACATCACAATCTGCCCTCCTAAACTGTAAACTCCTTGTGGTTAAGAACTATGTCTCATTCATCTCTGTAGTCTTTCAGTATTTTAACTGCAACAGAGTTAGCACTGTTCAACTCAATTAGTGCTTAATGCTAATCATTGGAAATCACAAATCATATATATTTTATTTTGCTCATCTTGTTTCATTTTATGTGTATCTAAACTGGTATAACTTTTTAATTCTAAAATCAAATGTTGATGTAAAAATCTCATGTAATGATTAAGAAATTAGAAGAAAAAATAATGGACAGGAAGAAATTAAATCAGTATCTTTTAATAATATTTTTAAAGTTATTTTCAGAGCTAATCAAAATATAAAATACTGTTTCACCCCTTTGATTTTAAAGTAAGAGTTTTGCTCTTAATACAAAACACTGTTCTTTTTTTTTTTTTTTTACAAGTAATCCAACCCAAATTCATCTGAATATTCAAAACCACTGATACTCAAGGGAATTATAATTGTGAATATCTCTACAGGGGAACTGTTTACATAATGTAAGATTCCAATTAAATATTTGTAAGTACAATTATTCATTTTCTGAACAGAATGAATGAAAGACAAGATTTCCTATACATCAAAATAATGGATTCACAAAAATTACTGCCATCTTCTTTGGAGAGTAATTTTGTAGGCTATAGAGATTTTTCTTCTTATTCTAAGCCTTTGGTTAAAACTCTTACACAGTATACCTGTTACTGAAAATTGAAAGTAATCTTTGAACAGTGAACTACTGAACTTCAATAGTGTGAACAAAATCCTACCAAATAATTTTTCTGTCATTTCATAGACAACATATTGTAAATGACCACAGAAATACAAAATGTGAAAAGATATTTTAACAGAAGAATTCAAGTCATATTACTGTATATATCTATTTCCTTTCCTTCAACAGTCCATTAGCCTTTTAAACTAAATAATCAACAAAATTAACATATCAAACAGTAACCTGACACAGTCATCACTCCATGGCAAGTTCGTCAGAGATGAGGTTGTTTTTGTTAAGCAGATGCACTATAAATCAAATTCAAAGAGCAAACGCTTCTACCTTTGGAGCATTTTTAAAGAAAACAAATGCCTATTTTCAAACTTAAAAATAATGAGAATATAGCACTACCTCTCCTAAAGTGACAATTTTTCTATCAAACTAAACCACAGCAAGCATTATAAAATGCTAGAAATAGTGTTATAATTGAACTCTAAATTGCACTTCCAAAAGTTATCTCCAAACTCTAAATTGGTATTCCTAAATATACTCTATTAAAATAAGTTATGAGCATTGGTTGTTTAAAATACACATGCCCACCTGAGGGTTCATCTGATCTTAGAATCCATCATCCCGTAAATGTCCTGTCCTGATTCTTTTTCTACAATTTAAAGAATAGCTTTTACATTTTGTCTTGTCGGGCCTTCCCTGGTGGCGCAGTGGTTAAGAATCCACCTGCCAATGCAGGGGACATGGGTTCGAGCCCTGGTCCAGGAAGATCCCACATGCTGCAGAGCAACTAAGCCTGTGCACCACAACTACTGAGCCTGCGCTCTAGAGCCCACAAGCCACAACTACTGAAGCCCACACACCTAGAGCCCACGCTCCACAACAAGAGAAGCCACCAAAGTGAGAACCCTGCACACTACAACAAAGAGTAGCCCCCACTCACCACAGCTAAAGAAAGCCCGTGCACAGCAATGAAGACCCAACGCAGCCAAAAATAAATAAAATAAATTTATATATAAAAAAAAATTGAGTTTCATAGAAGGATCCTGATTAAAAACAAAACGAACAAGCAAAAAAAAACTCCGCTTCATAAGAATAACAAGTTCAGTAAACTAAGATTGCATTTTATCTTAAACCTGAGCAAGGAAAGCACTCTTTGAACTATAGTGGGTCATTATTGTATAATTTCTCTTTAGCCAACATTATGGGCTGAATTGTGTCCCTCCAAAATTCATGTTAAAAACCTAACTCCCAGTACCTCAGCGTGGGACTATATTTGGAGCTAGGGTCTTTAAAAGAGTAGTTAAGTTAAAATGAGGTCATTAGGATGGACCCTAATCCAATATGATTAGTGCCCTTACATGAAGAAGAAATTAAAAAAGAGACATCATACAGAAGGAAGACCATGTAAAAACACAAGGAAAAGATGGCCACCTACAAGACAAGGAGAGAGGTCTCAGAAGAAACCAACTCTCCCTACACCTTGACCTCAGACTTCTTGTTTCCAGAATTATGAGAAAATGCATTTCTCTATTTAAGCTACCCAGTGTGTGGTACTTTGTTATGGCAGCCCTAGGAAAATAATACAGCCAACCAAGAAATGCCATAGGCTTTTATCAGGGTAAAATACTTACAAAAAGGTATATTTACATTTCAGAGGTTGTTTTGTTTTCTCTCTAAACCAGAAGGCTCTTATTAGACAGCTGCTAGTTTGTTAATGCATCTGATTTACTTGTTAGTGTCTATTTAAGTAACCCACAAAATGCAGGATACTAAAAACTTCAAGGAAGGAATAGACACTGAATGGCCCTATACATAAAAATAGAGAAATATAAACCATCTCAGTGAATGATTTTGCTAATTCTACTGCATGATTACTCCCTCTCTCATACCGTGCATGTCAGAAATACTTTGGCTGACAGTAGAACTGACAGAGGTGGGACGGTAACATTTTTTGAAAATAAAACTATTGTCACAGAATATAGCTTCTTCTTTCCTCTGTTTCTTTCTTGCATTTGTTTTATATTCATCAATATTTTTCAGTTTTGAACATTATCATGCCATTATATTCATGAGGGATAATATTCTAAACAATTTTACTAGTTTCTTGAATAGTATCAATGATTATGAGGTAAACATTTTACAGGATAGGTGAAAAGTAACTTAGGTGACTAATATAATGGCCTAAGTTCTGTCCCTCTGTACTTCAGTAGCAGCAGCTGAACAATCCTTAAAGATACATAAAACCACTATTCAACTAGTAATAGCTTATATTATTTTTAAAGTGTTTGTATGAAAGAACTGCTACCTTCTGAAAAACTTTTTAAAAACTTTGAAGAAACAAATGTAACAAGATCAAAAGTTAGGAACCTATTTGTTAATTGCAAATATTCTAGTTTATTAAATTAATATTTTTTAAATTATGGTAAAATTACATGATGCAAAATTTTAGTTAATATTTAAAATATATTGAAAACATTTTCTTACCAATATTGGGGTGCTTCAAAAGACGGCAGATTCTAGCTTCCCTTTCCAGTTTCTGATGATCTATTAAAAAAAAATAGAAAAATAAATCACAGCATTTAGCAAAAGAGATTAAATGACAATAAACAGCATATCAAAATGACATAAAGCCTTCACATTTACTTATCCTTTGGTTTCTTTTTTTTTTTAAAAAAAGTCATCATTTGAATTTGGAATTAGGTGAACACAATAGTTCAACAATATAATTATTTTTTATTGGCTTGAAGCTTGATAGAATGAGGTATAAAACAAAGCTGAATTTAGACTTTTGCTGGGGAAAACAGTAAAAATGGCACAAAACAATAGTATTCTTTCTTATCCCTACCCTAGGTATATACTGTTACAACAACTTAAATATGCCAATATAGACATACACATTTAAGCAAAGGATACCTATCTGGCAAGTGGAATGCCAATGGAACCAGTGCTAAATAGGGTTAATCCCAGTTTATCCCTAACAACAAAGTGTTCCCTGTCCAGTCATATTTTCTATCAAATACTCTTCCCACAATTTTTAATCCAACTTCCTAGATGTATGATGCTTTTCCATATACCAAGAACTCCCCAAACACCAAACTGCTTGCTCATCTCCACCCTGCTCTGTTTCCCTAACCATTTCCTTGAAGGGGCACAGACTACTGTAAACTTGCATTTAAAAAACCATCTGATACTCTTCTTGGTTTCTTTGTAGTAGTTCATATGCACATAATTATAACCAAAATCACTAGCCAAAACACAAAATAAATGGCAGAGAGAGGCAAGAACACCACAGAAATATAAGTTGCCAATAAGAACAGTACTGTAGAGTGTGGTCCTTATTGAAAGCCTTTACATAGAGGAAATGATTTAAACCTTACAATAGCCCTCTAAGATAGGCAATGTTATTATCCCTACTTTACAAGTGCAAAAACTAAGGCAGAGAGAGGTTAAGATTATAATATTCATAAGTGGCATCTACCAAATCTGCTCTCATTAACTAGTGTCATAAAACAGCCTTAAGAGAATGAGGGGGGCACCTACCTAACCACCCACACAGTTTATGCCAATGGTCCTCAAACTCTGTGGTCTCAGAACCCCTTAACACTCTTAAAAATTATCAAGGACCCCCCCCCGAAGCTTTTGTTTATGTGGATTAGATCTATTAATGTTTACTTTACTTTATTAGAAATAAAATCGAGGCAAACTTTAAACACATATTCATAAATTCACTTAAAAACAATAATGAAGCCATTACACTAACATAAGTGACTGCATTTAACTTTTAAACTTTTATTTGGAAATAACTGATACTTACAGAAAATTTAAAGAATAAGACTAGTACAACATGCACCCCAATATTCATTGCAGCACTATTTACAATAGCCAGGACATGGAAGCAAACTAAATGTCCATCAACAGAGGAATGGATAAAGAAGATGTGGCACATATATGCAATGGAATATTACTCAGCCATAAAAAGGAATGAAACTGGGTCATTTGTAGAGATGTGGATGTACCTAGAGAGTGTCATACAGAGTGTAGAGAGTGTCATACAGAGTGAAGTCAGAAAAACAAATATCATCTATTAACACACATATGTGGAATCTAGAAAAATGGTATAGATGATCTTATTTGCAAAGCAGAAATAGAGACACAGATGTAGAGAACAAATGTATGGATACCAAGGAGGGGTGGAGGAATTGGGAGATTGGGATTGACACATATACATTATTGATACTATGTATAAAATAGGTAAATAATGAGAACATACTGTACAGCACAGGGAACTCTACTTAACGCACTCTGGTGACCTAAATGGGAAGGAAATCTATAAAAGAGGGGATATATATACGTATAACTGATTCATTTTGCTGTACAGTAGAAAGCAACACAACATTGTAAAGCAACAATACTCAAATAAAAATTAATTTTAAAAAAAGCATAGTACAAAAAACACCTGTGTACTGTTTATTCAGACACATTAACATTTTACCCATTTTCTACATCATTTACACTCTCCCTCCCTGTATATGTTCGTGTATATGTACATATATATTTATCTAATTGACACACATGTATATATAAATATAAATATTTATATTTATACCCAAAATAATTTTTAATGAACCAGTTGAAGGCAAGTTATGAACATCAAGGTCCTTTACCCCTAAAATTTCAGTGTGTATTACTAAGAATTGTGATATTCTCATACAGTCATAGTACAGTTATCAACTTCAGCAAATTTAACATTAAGACAATAAGTTACCATCAACACTCCAATTTTCTCAATTTAACCAGGTGATGACCTTTATAGCATTTTTCTCCTTTTAATGCAGGATCCAGTCTAGGGTCAGATACAGCATTTAGCTGTCATTTCTCTTTAGCTCCTTTAATCTGGAATATTTCCACAGTTTCCCTTTGCCTTTTATGACCTGACATTTTTGAAGAATACCATCGTGTCTATTTTTTTTAAGAGAATATTTCTCATTTTGGTGTTGTCAAATGTTTACTCATGATTTGATTGAGGCTATGTGTTTGCAGCTACAACATATGTTCTCAACTATGTGTCCTCAGCTAGCACATTATCCTTCTAGGCTATCACATCTGGAGACACACATTGTCCAACTGCTCCTCAAAAGTGACGATAACTTGGATCACAAGTCAAGGTGCTGTTGAATTTCTTTGCTAAATAATTATCTTTTTAATTTTCCTTTATAACTAACAAGTATGTGGGAAGACATTTTAAGACCATGAAAACATCCTGCTCTTCATAAAAATTTCCCCCTAGATTTAGCATCAGTGATGATTCTTGCCTGAACCAGTCTTTACTATGATGGCAGCAAAATGCTGATTTTCCAGCACAGTAACGTATTTTTCATGAAAAATACTATATTCCCCTCTCCCCTCCAAAAAAAGTGAGAAGAGTGGCACTGTTAAATTTTTCCAGTCTCTTTGATGTCTGGTTTAACAGACAACATATGTATTCCCATGTCTGCTTCTATATTCAATATGCTGCAATATGTTGTGTGTATGAAGAGAATCTGACTCACAAGGTTATATAGTTGGACAAAGAAGTGTCGTAATAGCTTTTTCAGATAATTGTAGATGTTATTCTTTAATATTATACCCAAACTCCATGAATGGTAGTTTCTTAAAGGTTAGTTGCAATGTGAAACCTGAAACCTTATCAATAAACTTTATGAATCATATCAATGAAGTTATAAACTTTAAATCAAATTTATTTTCAACACTGGATATTGTCCAATATAATAAAATTTTACCCTGCTACATTAAAATCCATTGTTCTTTCTTGCACTTTGAGTCTTTTACTCAGGCATAATTTTAAAATATGATGCACTGGTCATCTGGAAAATATTGGTTCAGTATGTTATATAGCTTTTGCTGACACATTTCATTACACACTATCAGAAAAGTAACAACTGTTAATATCACCATTAATCTCATCAGAAAATTCTTTAAATTTGGGAATGAGTGTAGTTCTCACGGGCAGATACAAGTTTTCCAAAATTTTAATTTTTGTTTGAAAGCTTGAACTGTGTTATTGGCAATAAATGCTATCCGTTGTTTTCCTTGAAGTGATAGGCTCCCTCTGTTCATTTTTGAGAAAATGTCTGTCGAAAACCTAAATCTGAATAATCATAGCTAGCTGTTCAGTTGTTATTTCAAATAAAAATGGTGTTCCATGAAGAAACAGCTAATTCAGCTCCCAACTCAAACAACTGTGCAGGGGTTTTTCCTTGAGATAATCATTGTACTTCAATATGGAATAGAGGTGCTTTATGCATTCTTCCCACTGAGTCATGCAGAATGTTCCAGAGATGTGTGATGGAAGGTCAAGAATAACAGTAATAATTTTAATTGGTTCATCAAGGACAATTTTAAGTGAAATGAAGTTTTTTTTTTTTTTTTGGTCTATGAGTGCATGTTGTTGAAAAATAAGAGTCCAATAGTATAGTTTGATGTCACTGCCTTGATTCATGCAAAGGCCTCGGCAATTTTATGCACTATTTCTTTTGTGTAATATGTATACATGTCAACGCATACCAAAAAAAAGGGCAGATAATGTCTTAGCTTTATTATGAAAATAGTTTTGACCTTGTAGATCCCCTAAGAGGGTTTTGGGGACTCCTGGGTCTGTGGGCCACACTTTGAGAACCACTGGTATACATTATAAAGAACTATTTCATAATAATACATATTTTTTGACAATTTAGGAAAATATTTTAAACATATATAGTGTTATAGATAGCTCAAAAAGAAATAGTGTTTTAAAGAATCAGCATAGCGTTGGATAGGATCTAACAGTATATCCATTATACCTGGATTACCAAATATAAAGACAGATATTCTCTGGCCTTACCATCTAGAACTACAAGTACTTCAAATAAATATAAATATTTCAAGCCCCCTATCGTTTTAACAGTCTTCATTCTTTTTTTTTTAAGAAGTCAAATATTTTAATGGTATCCATGTTTGTTAAATCATTGAGAGTCAGACCCTTTCCTTACACAGTCTGCAAAATATTTTGGAATGACCTCAAATTTCACGGAAGCAAAGCCCTTATAGCTTCCTCATGAGGGCGTGAATTCTTTAAGGGTGGGTGCTGTGTCTTACTCCCTCTGGGATCCCCAAAGCTTATTCTTTTTTTTTGAAAATCTTTTTTATTTTTATTTTTTTAAATAGATCTTTATTGGAGTATAATTGCTTCACAATACTGTGTCAGTTTCTGTTGTACAAAAAAGTGAATCAGCCATATGCACACATATATCCCCTCCCTCTTGAGCCTCCCTCCCACCCTCCCTATCCCACCTCTCTAGGTCATCCATCGCAAACCACCGAGGTGATCTCCCCGTGCTATGCTGCTGCTTCCCACTAGCTAACTATTTTACATTTGGTAGTGTATATATGTCGATGCTACTCTCACTTCACCCCAGCTTCCAGTTTCCCCTCCCCATCCTCCAGTCCATTCTCTATGTCTACATCTTTATTCCTGCCCTGCCAACGGTCTTCATTCTTAAGACAAGCTACTTCTAGAATATTGTTATTTAGAAATATACAAATAAACACAAAATGTTAAACCAGATTTTTAAAATGTATCTAACACCATCTTAAATACTGTAAAGTAGCCTATGTAAAACATATGAAAAATACATGCTTAGAGGAATTATAATTTTGTTATGGAGACAGGAAAATGCAAATATATATGCTAAACCATGTGAGCTATACATCATCTAATACCTATATAATCATGTGAAAAATAAAATCAAGGCAGCAAAAGACCTTTGGACAATAAGTGAGTGGTATAGTGTCTTAGCTAAAGAGATAAACATAATTATAGAATTTTATATAGCCTATTCTTATGGACTGTGTCTCTGTAAAACTCATATGCTGAACTAACCCCCAGTACCCCAGAATGAGACTGTATTTGGAGATAGGGTCTTTAAAGGGGGTAATTAAGTTAGAATGAGATCATTAAGGTAGGCCCTGATGCCATACGACTGGTGTCCTTAAAAGAAACAGAGTTAAAGAGTTTAGGACACTGACATGCCAAGAGGGAAGACCATGTGAAGACACAGGGAGAAGATGGCCATCTGCAAGCCAAAGAGACAGGCCTCAGAAGAAACCAACCCTGCCAACACCTGATCTTGGATTTCTAGCCTCCATAATGTGAGAAAATAAATTTCTGTCATTCGAGCCACCTCATCTGTGGTACTTTGTTATGGCAGCCTCTAGCTAACTAATAGACCTAAGTATTAGTTTTCTATCGCTGTATTAAAAATTACTACAACCTTAGAAGCTTAAAACAATACGTATTTTCAATCTTGCGTTTTCTGTGTGTCAGGAACCTGGGCATATTTTAACTGAGCCCTTTGCTTTAGGGTCTCTCACAAGGCTGCAGTGAAGGTGTCAGGGTTGGGGTCTCATCGAAAGTCTTAACTGGGCAGGATCTGCTTCTGAGCCCACATGGTTGGAGGCAGTATTTAGTTCCTCAAGAGTTGTTGAGCTGAGGGTCTTAGTTCCTGGCTGGCCGCTGGCTGCCCTCACTTCCTTGCCACGTGCCAACATGGAAACTTGCTTCATCAAAGCCAACAAGGGAAAGAGAGGGTCTGCTAGCAAAATGGAAGGCCCTATCTCACCTAGCCTAACCCCAGGAAGTGACGGATATCACACTTGCCATATGTGCTTGGTTAGAAGCGAGTCACTAAGCTGGCCCACTTTTAAGGGGCAGTAATTACAGAAGGGCTGGGATAGCAGGAAGCAAGGACCATCGGGGCCATCTTAGCGGGTGTGTGCCGCATCTGACTACGAGGACTGGGGTTCTCATGAGCTTCTCTCTGATACCCAGCTTCACTTACTCTTTCTTCCATACAATCGTATCACTTAGTGATCTCCTATGAAACATAAGGCATTCTGCACTCATCCATCAGGGCATGTTGTGACATCTCAAACATGATGACAGAACTAAAGTCTTCATTAAATGGAAATGCATATTGCTCCGTGTGCTTCACATTCAACATCAAGTTCACGACTTTGGAGGGAGTAGGTAGGTGAGGAGGAGTGATGAAGTGCCTATTATCACCAAAGCGCACTTCTGTATTTATCCTGCTAAAGAGAAAAATTAGTTCTACATTTAAAATTTCCTCTACTTTTAATTCAGTGGGCAAAAAAAATCATACACCCTACCTCATCATTCCCAGCACTTACAACTACAATGGTAAGAGGCAAAGACGGATTACAAAAGGCAAGAAAGACATCCATAATACTGTGTATCACCATTTGAAGATTTTCTTTTATTATCCACACCCCCTACAGCTAGTGTAGAACCAGCTTCATTTATAATTTAATATTTATTAAAGTACTCAACCTATAATAGTTTGGCTTTATTCTTCCTTTGAAGCTCAAGTTCACAATGTTATATGAATAAAAGTATAACTCATCAAGCTGCAATCTTGTCAGGCCTGATAAGGTACATGCTGTTAGCAATATATGGTTGAAGACTTACCGTATCAAAATGCCTTAAGGAAAATATATTATTGTTCAGTTTTGACAAAGAATCAGTGGGGAATAGTATTACCCAGTACAGAGAACTCCGGATTTTAAAAAAGTTTCTGAGAATTTTGAGAAAATGTTCTTTCTTTCCAGCTTTAAGGTACTTTTTGATACTTAATAAGATATTTTATTTCAAGTGAGGTAAAAAATGTGAATTTGGACCTAATAAAATAAATCCTTCACTCCTGTTCCAAGTCAAATTTTAATCTTTATGCAAAATAACTCTGATCACAAGTGAAATTAAAGTGCTAGCCTTGAATCACCTTCGAAAAGCAATGAGTATCATTAAAGCTACGTAAAGCAACAACTTATTTATCTGGCAGCCTCAGGGAAGGAGCTTTTATCAGTAAGT
Source organism: Aethalodelphis obliquidens (assembly GCF_003676395.1). Taxonomy (NCBI): domain Eukaryota; kingdom Metazoa; phylum Chordata; class Mammalia; order Artiodactyla; family Delphinidae; genus Aethalodelphis; species Aethalodelphis obliquidens. The sequence continues at coordinate 49,457,073 of NW_020837950.1, forward strand.
AAATTTGAAAAGTAACTACTCCCCCAAATGATAAAGCTTTAAAATGTTAACCTCTTGAGTGTGTGTGTGTTAGGAAGGGGGCGATCTAATAGTTATTGCTTTCTTACATAGATGACAAATAATTTAATGTTTTTGACATGATAGGGTCATCATTATTAGCTTCCATTATTACTCTGCAGTATTTCAGTGAAGCCCTCAGAGGCTGCTGAGGTGTGAAAGCCCACAGGTCGCTGCCTGTGTCCCAATCTGCCCCCATCCCTGCGTGTGGAATGACCTTGCCAGCATAGGCAATGCCGACGGATGGTTTGGGCAGGGGAGGGGTTTGGCCTTCCGTCATAATTGGTCATTTACCACCTCTCCCTCCACAACAACACCACCCACACACACACACACACAGGCACACGCCCGTTCACACAAACGTGTAAACATACAGCCTAAGGAAGACATGGGTTTGCTACACCCAAGAGGGTTTAACTCTTCTAGCTCCCCCTTCCTACAAACATCCCCACCCCTAAAATCATCTTATATAGAAATTATGGAGGAGTCACCTCTGAGGCCCATAAAAATGGAAAGTTTAAAATCCAATTCCATCATTATTTTTTGTTCTGCTGGCCTTTGGGCTTCCCAGCTTAAGCTGCTGCCTTCCCTGCTCCTATCTCCTTGGTTCTTCCCTGGCCCAATGCTCCAGTTTGAGGTCAATGCCTCAGATCCACCTATTTGAATCCTGCTTCTCTCTCTTATGCACTACAACCAGCCCAACTTGATTCTCAACCTTTTTTCACATTTGTTCGGTTTCTAAGCAACCACAGTCTCAAGTAAGAGACTCTCTTGTTCCCCCTCTAAAACCAAACCTGGCTGGTTATCCATTCTCAGAAGAGGGAAGATTCAACAATACGGATATAAGCCACTGCACGTTTTGTATGGCTGCAACTGTTTATTATACCTTTTCTATTTCTTCACACTTTTTTGCTCCCATCTCTTATTGCTTTGAGTTTCTCCAACAAGGATATAAAAATATAAAACCACCACAAATAACCTGGCAGTGAGCACCTGAAGAGATCTCCTCTGAATAAAAGGTACAGTCTTTAGTATATGGATTCTGGAGCACTATAATAATATGGATACTTAGATAGAAGTCGTATTCCTGGAGGTCTTGGGATTACATTCTGAATACATTTTCTTGTAGAGAAATCACTTCTAGCTAAATGAGGCCTTCCTCTGGTAGGAATATAAATTCTGTCCACTTAAGTAGGTCATATTTAAAACCACATTGTAAGTTAAAAGGAACTATTTAAAGGTTCACTTCATTATAAAACCTGCGCGTGACGTATATGGATTTAAAGCTGTCATACCCATTTAACAAAAGGTTTTTTAAATTCATAATTAAATATTATACTTTCACGTTACCCACTTATTTTGAACTATGTCTAATCCATACCATAAAATTGATTTTTTAAACTATGTATTTGACCTAGATTCTTTCTGACATCAGGTATTGGTCACTTCCCATCACTTCTGCTGCCCACTAATATCCTGGAGGGAGAGGAAGATCTCAGGTTTCAGAGCAGAGCAGACAAGAGTTGCTATCCGGTTGCCAAAGTTCCCTGGCCTCTCAAAAGATTCTTCTATCAAATGGGCATAAAATATCTAGCATCAAGCACTGCATTTGGAACAAAGTAGGAAATCAATAAATCACAGTATTATTATTATTAAAAATCTGTCCAACTTTAAAAGAACTAGATTCCTAAAAGATACATTAAAAAGTATATTAATTCCATCAAATATTCATTTTACATGAACGCATATACTATGAAAATAGATTTTCCATAAAATCATTTGATTATGCTATTCAGGCCAACTGAAATAGTGGGAGAACCACTGATATCAGTGGTCAGAAAGAGACAAAATCAATACAGTAAAATATGGACAAAAACTCATAGTTATTCAGTTTTATGGTATACTCTAAATAGCTCAAAATTAAACAAGAATACAGGAAACATTTTTTATTCGCCTAAGTGTAAAACTTTTAAACAAATCAAGTTAACCAGTTACATACAAACTAATGATACTCTTTCATTAATCCATTTCACACAACCAAAATAAATGCTGTTCCGATAAATAATTTATCACATTATATTGTTTCAGAGGGAGCTGGTAGAGAATATATTTAGATTATTTCCTAGATGTGTAAAGGAATAGTGAAATCTGGTGGTACCATTCTTACACTGTCCCACAGGAGAAATACTTTCCCTCTTCCACCACAATAATGGTATTCGTTCAAAGACACGACATTACATCTACGAAAATAATGCTTTAAACAAAATTATTCAAATGTAAGACAAAAGCCCTATCTTATAAGGCTCCTGTTCAGCAGCAATTTAAAGAATACAATATATTATAGATCTTTTAAAATTGCAAATAGTAAGCAGTAATTTATATAAAATACTTTCATATAAAAGTTTGTTTAATATCTGATTATATAGAATATCTACACAGCTACCAAAAATGTAGTGAGGAGATGGGAAAACTCCATTCAGACCTAACAGAAGTCTTAGGACAGTCTCTTAGTAAGCCTCTCACTAGTTCTAGGTGATGGGCTGAGGAACTTGAATTGAGCTGTTAACCTTTGGGAGGGGAAGCAGGAACTTAACTGTGTAGAAGAGACACAGGGCACAAAGTACTGAATATGAGACTGTTGCTGGAGTGTAGATTTCCTCTGGATGATAAAGGGGAGTGGGCAGGAAGCCCTGCTGATGCCCCTGGTAGCACTCGATGACCTTAGCCAGATCTCCCCCTAGGTTCACAGCCTCTGATGGCATTGCTGTCTCCCTCTTGAGGGGTACCTCTGCCCGCCTGTGTATCTACCACTCTGCTGACGTGGAGATATCACACACAGCACGTTCTAGGGCATGGAACTAGTATTGCGAGGGTCACCAGAGGAACCCACCAGGAGAAGCAAACCAGAAGTCTAGGAACAAAAGGGTGGTATCCACAACAGGCAAACAGCCAGGAAAAGTCCCCACAGCAGGCCACAGTCAAGACTGGTCCACCGGAGGAGAGCAAAACTTACCAAGATGACATTTAGGACACAGGTGTCAGACAGAGTTCACACACAACAGGTGACTGTCTGTCAATAGCACCCTTTTAAACTACTATGTCCTAAGTGATTGTTAATATATCAATAAAAAACAAATCCCTACAGAAACAAGTTATGAGGGTATCAGTCTATGCATATTAATAATTAAAGATATTTCTATGTATCTATACATCAATAATTTAATTGTACATCAATAATTTAATCCATACAAATTTTTTAAAAATATTCTAAGTATACTCCTGTAAAGAGCATAATTTTAATTGTACATCAAAAATTTAATCCAGGACTTCCCTGGTGGTGCAGTGGTTAAGAATCCGCCTGCCAAAGCAGAGGACACGGGTTCGATCCCTGGTCCGGGAAGATCCCACATGCCGCAGAGCAACTAAGCCCGTGTGCCACAACTACTGAGCCTGCGCTCCAGAGCCTGCGAGCCACAACTACCAAGGCCACGTACCACAACTGCTGAAGCCCGTGTGCCTTGAGCCTGTGCTCCACAGCAAGAGAAGACACAGTAATCAGAAGCCCGTGCACCACAATGAAGAATAGCCCCCGCTTGTTGCAACTAGAGAAAGCCCGTGCGCAGCAATGAAGATCCAATGCAGCCATAAATAAATTTTAAAAAGTCTTAAAATAATAATAATTTAATCCATACACATTTTAAAAAATATTCTAATTATACTCCTGTAAAGAGGCAATGAGATAAATTTTGTATAATATGTTATTCTGCCCTCAGTCTCCACAATTTGGTCTATACCATAGCACTCTCCCCAGGTGTAATTTTACTTGTTTTGGAAGGATTTGCTGCACAATTCCAATTTCCTGTTTAGGCATAATAGAGCTAAATCACTTGAGACATGTTGCATTAAATCTTTCAAACTTACTACCTAGAGACTAAAAGGACCCAAAAGAGAAACAAAGCATATACAATCCACACTTTACCATTTTTTTCCAGTGGCCTAGATAGTTTACAGACAGATGCACAGTAACACAAGAGAGCATTTACTTCAGGGATTTGCTATTCTTTTTAGCTTTTCTTATTGTGGTAAACATATTTTGCTATTCTTAAACATGTTTTTCTAATAGTTAAGAACACAATTTATTCAAAACATGAAAAGTATAAAATATTTATACAGTTTTCCAGAGGACTTCTTCCTTATGTAGTTTAATCTTAACATTAAAAATAGAAATAAAATAACAACTTTGGATAATAATTTAGAAGAACGTAGGAGAGAAATGTAAGAAACATGGATTTTTATGGTTCCTTTAAGCAACTGGAACATTTGTTTATCCATTTTTCTGTGAATGAGTTTCACCCAGAGATAACTGCAAAGCTAACAAAGCTTAAACCTCAGGACCTTTCAGAGGCACAGGCCGCTGAAAGGATCTTAGCTACGTGATCATGTGTTTTCATAAAACTTGCAGAACAAGATATTTTAACACCATCAGTTACAACCATTATTTCTTTCCATTCCCTCCATCACACTTCCCCTTGTGTTGAGTAATACTGAAGTGGGCATGAACATTTTTGAGATCTAGCTAAGGGGAAGTTGAGTTGAAGATACAATTTAGTTTGGATTTAATGATACATTTACTTGGTTTGCAGTCACTTCTGGGTATAATTATGTTATTGCTAGTCATCCCAATGTAGGGACGCTTCCAGGAATATGTCCGCGTCCCAGCCTGCCATGGGATGACGGGACACCCCAGAGCTGCATCATGATATAAACTTGTACTACAGTTCACCCTGCAAGTATGTGCACAGAGAAGAAAGAACAAGGTTTATTTTTGCTATTTTTCTGGACTTTGTTGTGCTTTGCATTACCTGTCAGCTTTAAAAAACAATTTCTTGTGACTATTTTCATTCTAAATATATATTTTGAGTTTAATTCTGTATTTATAATTTTGTTTTCTTTTCCTTAGGGAATGTCCCAAATTGCATAAGCTTCAGGCCCTACTAAACCTGGTTCCATAGTCCTTATTATTCTTTCAAAAAAAGGGGAAAGATAAATTACTGCTTAAATTCTAAACTTAAAAAACCACACAAAATGTGTATTAACTTTCCTCTTTAAGTAAATAGAAACTCATTTATATTATTAAAACTAGTCACTAAACAGCCATATACATCTTATGTTACATTGGTTGTAAGTGACAAACCACAGCAAAAAGATCACCAAGTTGAAAATCAGGGGGAAAAAATGGCTTTCAGTACAGGCTCTGCCAGGAATAAGGGCAAAAAGCAGCAGATTTATATATGTGAAAAGCTATATTCATTCCTTTCTATGCTATGAGAATACTACAGATTTGAGATAACTTATTTTTAAGTTAAGGGGAAAAAAGTCCTATGTCAGACATTTATTATTAACATATTATTAAGCATTTTATCAACATATTTTATTAACATATTAGTAAGCATTTCTATTAATCAGAGACAGGACACTGAATGATGTTTTTAAGGTAAAGTAACTTATTATAGTCTAGCTACTCATGAACTGTCAACAGTAATTAATCTAGAAATTATTGTTTTTAATAATAGTAGCCTTTGAATTGGAGAAGGAAAGTGAAACTATCATTTATTAAAGTGTACTCCCCAAGTTAAAAAATTCAAGACACCTAAAATTCTTGTCTCTACGCATTTTAATCATATATTCCTAGTTTACCAAATTTTATGGAAGCTTTTATTTCCTACCTGCATAAATATGAGGTTTAATGTAGCCACCTAAATGAGAAAGAAAAACCACTACTGAAACAAGATATTAAAATGAAGTTGTCTCAGTTTTAGCTGAAATCCTGAAAGCTAAAAACAAAACAATTGTCAGGTGCAGGGTGCTAAAACCATATATTCAGTACTTCCCAAGAGGTCAGTTGAAGCCAATCTCTGTCATGAACCCACTGCTCATTTCCAGCTGTATCGGAGCAGGTAATGAGACCACCAGGGAGAACTGCTCTGGAAAGAATCGTCAGAACACCCTGCATCCCCTCCTATCCAACGCTGGAATGGACCTTACCCAAGGGTACCAAACTAAGGGTGACTCAGAGAAATACTGGAAGAGGTGCATCCCTTAGATTTTGAGAAATATAAGAACAGCTACTTATTTTAAACCTAACTCTAAAGGCATAAAACTGTGGCTGGCTAGCTGCCCTGGAGTTGCAAAGCAAAGAGTGCTTTGTGATCAGGCTATACTTCCACCTATGGCAGACAAAGATGCATGTCTCTCTGAAAACTGATTGTGGGCCCACAGGAGGGACTGTCTTACAAGAGGCAATCCCCAAGAGGCCCACCTGGGGAGGCAATGTGATCCCAACACGGGTGGAATGCCAGAAGCCCAGGAGCAGGAAAGGCAGTTAAAAACATCCGGCCAGGGGAAGCATGGTCATCAACAGCATAACTACCACCAGAGGTCCCTAGGAGGAACTGTCCAAAAACCCACACAGATGCCCCCTGAGGGAGAGTCAGCAATCATGCATCCATCAGATGGTAGCAGTGCAGATTACAACTGTACCATTGGAATCAGACTTGCACAGATCCTTACAGCTCTGTCCTGGAGGGCCAGTGAGTGGGAGAGCAAGTGGGTGACAAAATGCATTGGGTATCACACCCCTTCCATGCGCGACGGAGGCTCTCGAACCTGAAACAAGCTTGACTTGGGAGAGGGGAGAAGTTTTAAATAATATTACGCTGGTCAGGACTTTTACATTTCTGAGAAATGAGACTGTTCTTGTGACTAAAAGGAACTGCAAAGCTCTGAAATCTGACCAAGACTTCATCTAGGGCAGAGGTGAAAAGGTACAATGGGTTTGAGGGAGCTGAGAAGGGCAGTGTCAGTGGGGTGCAAATGATCTAATTACTATATTTTAATATAATAGTTATAGATTAGAAATATTTTCTTTAACAAATCTGTAACCATCTGGAACTTGGATTTACTGAATATTATTTCCTTCACATCCCATTCCTCTGCTTTCAGAGTTCCATGTTCAATTTCCTTTGAAAGCAGAGCTATGAAGAACAGTCTAGGTTCTCATTACATGAGAGCATATCATGTGTCCCTTTCCAATCACCTAAAATTTTTCTAGATAACTTACACTTTAAAAGTGTATCATCTTGGGCTTCCCTGGTGGCGCAGTGGTTGAGAGTCCGCCTGCCGATGCAGGGGACACGGGTTCGTGCCCCGGTCCGGGAAGATCCCACATGCCACGAAACGGCTAGGCTCGTGAGCCATGGCCGCTGAGCCTGCGCATCCGGAGTCTGTGCTCCGCAATGGGAGAGGCCACAACAGTGAGAGGCCCGCATACCACAAAAAAAAAAAAAAAAAGTGTATCGTCTTATTCTTTCTGATCCTGAAAATATAATGCATCTGAAATTCAGGACAGAGTTCCTTGGACTTAAGAGAGTGGTATTCTTAATTTATCATCATTCTAGATGTCATCCTTCGTCATTCATTGGGAATGAATATTTATCTTTTACCTAGAATGCTCTGTCTCAGGTAAGTGCTGCATCATTTAGAACATGTGTTTGGCATTGGCATGGCATTACAAACTGGGCCAGCTCTAAAGCAAAAGCTCTTTGCAACCCTGCCTGGCCCAAGGCCCGCAGTTTACGAGGAGGCATATTAAATGCCACCTAAATTGACTCTGGTGCCTTCTAAACTCTGAAATGTTTAGAAAATGTTTGTCTCTATGTGGTAAACTTTAAAGCTGTCAGGCAAAAACCTGTCCTGGACTGACATGTGAACTTAACGCCCACTCCCACGTGAAATGAACAGACCCACTGCCCAGCTGCTGTAGATAGAGTGACACTGAAAACAATTTCTGATTTGTGTTAATCCACAGGTATTATCAGAATCAAAACATGGCTCCCTAACAGCTGTAAAGGCGGCAGGGGAAGCCCTACGAGCTTATTGGGGTTTTGTTCCTCACAGTTAAAGAAATCAACGGCTACCTCTCCCCAGGGAATAAAACGTCAGAGGCACTAGGGAGAAACCCATACTATTTGCTCCTTTAAAACTTGAGACTCTAGGAATTCTGCCAAGTGACCTGGAAGTGTGGGACTGTGACCAGAGGCCACTGAAGAGAGCATCCTGCATTAGCTTCTTGCAGTAGAATTGAGTACGTGGCGATAGTACACCCTGCATATTCCACCCTTGACAACTCACCTATCTCCTACACAATAAACCTTTTTCCTTTTCACATAGCCTAATTATTATTCCTGACTTGTCTCCATCCTTGTTCCTTTTACTCTAATATTATTTTTCTAGAAAATCTTATTATAAAAATGATAGATTCTAACTAGAAAAAAATATATGTATATATATATATATATACACACATATACACACACATACACACATATGTTTTATATATACACACACAACACATTTCAGCTAAAAGAAATAAGTATCATTTAAAACTCCACTACCCAGGGAGCTCCCTGGTGGTCTAGTGGTGAGGATTTAGTGCTTGCACTTCCATGGCCTGGGTTCAATCCCAGGTCGCGGAACCGAGATCCCACAGGCCGTGCAGCGTGGCCAAAATAAAAAACAAACAAACAAAAACTCCACTACCCAGATATACCATTATTTACATTTTGATGCAGGTCTTGCAAGTCTTTTCCTTTGCATATACATAACATACTCCTTTTGACTTTAAAAATCATAGTTTATAGACTTCTGTAGACTGCCGAAGTCCCTCAAGCAATTGCTTGGTACAGAGAGGTGGCTGACTTGCTGCCTAGATGAATGATACAAGTTTACAAACTTGAATTTGGGGAGAGGGAACATCCCTTCCAGACAAAATATATCCCAGTCATACCAAAGTATGACCCTCTGTGCAGTCTCTTTTTAAATGATGTGACTAACTGGCTCCTCAGAATATCTGCATCAATGGTAAAGTTCTCATAGAATCAGAGGAAAATTAATTATTCTGATTAAAAAGTTCACTCTGAAAGAAAAAAACATGAGACTGCTATGTAAATGTACATGCAAAGGTGACTGTAGTCACAGAGTCACACAGGAAGCCATGTGAAAGTGCATAAAATGCGCAGGCTTTCGTGAAAAGAAAAACAGTGAAATCTTCCATCCGAAACAGCTGTGTTATATTTACTTCATTCATAATTTATCACCATGCTTTATTCATTGATGTCCACCATTTGCCTTTTGGTAATACAAGAAGATCTATACAGATCTATACAGACACAACTCCTGTCATCTTGGAATGTACAACCCAAATGGAGAGGCTCCTTTAGCTGTGATTTGATACATCTATATATTGGCCAAAATATAATGAAAATGTGGGGAAAATATCACTCAGAATCCAGGCTATCTCGATCACATAAACCATTCAAATCTTATGAAGTGGTTATTTGGATTAAGCGGCTCCCTCCATTCAGTCTACTTCATTTATTAAAGGCTCGGCATCTGGCCGGTCTTCTACTTCACCCAAAGCCTGCCAACACAACACGATGGGCTACTTCCACACACACGAGGATAACGGGTCACAGCCTCTCAGTTCCTTGACCTCTTCGTCTCCAGTGACCTTCACCTCCATTCCAGTTCAGTCACCACTCTAGCAGTCATTCCTTGATACTTGGTCATCCTCCCCCAGAAGCAGGAAGGTAAAAATCCTGATCTCTAACCACCAAACTGCTCACTTTCCCAACTGTTCATTCAACACTTCCTAGGTAACCTGTTCCAACCATCTGGACCGCCAGCTCACCGACTCCTCCACTTTCCCTCCATTACTTACTTTCCTCCACGTCCCTAAGCATGCTGCTTCCAGCCACACCGGCTGGGCTTCTCTGTTCCTCAAATATGCCATGAATTCTCCCGCCTCAGAATCTTTGTGCATGTAGCCCCTCTGCTGGAATACTCATTCCACCTCTCTTTGATTGAAATCTACTTATTCTTCACATTCTAAAACAAGTATTTTTCTCTTCAGGAAGCCATTTCTAACATGCTGAAATCCCCTATGCTTGCTCACACATAGCAAAGATTCCACTTCATAGTTATGTGCCACACTTGCGATTTTTTTAATTTAGTCGTAAGGGTTTTTTTTTTTTTTTAATGATCTATCTCTGCAATAAACTGTAAGGTCCAGTACAGTGGATTTCCTGATTTTTGTTCACCATTTTATACCCTACACCTAAGAGAGTGTCTGGCACATAGCAACTAAGCAATAAAAATTTACTAAATGAATTCGTGAATAAACAGGGAAAAAACATATATAATAAACACAAAAGTAGGGGTAAAAAAAGAATGGAGACTGCTTCTGATACAACTTGGCTTATTTCTTTCTCCAGGTGGCCACAGAGATATGAGGATAACCTGGTCAATCAATCCAGAGGTTGCTTAAGAGTCAGACGAGACAAAACCATCTGAATAAGAAAGCCTCCCTCTTGCGTCTCCTTCCCACCCTCCCTACCCCACCCCTCTAGGTGGTCACAAAGCACCGAGCTGATCTCCCTGTGCTATGCCATTGTCTTTTAAATGCTTGCTTCTCCCAAGCCCCTCTTCTTTTAACTCTTCTCTACATGTCTGCCATACAGACTAGTTACATATTCCTCAGTCTCTGCTTTTCTGCTCTAAGTTAAAAAATCAACAATAACACGTGAAAGAAAACAGAAATACTAAGTCATATCCTTTAACCACAGGTAGGGAGAAATCGAGTTTTTTAAAAGTTACATTGAGTTTTAACAACTCTCATTTCAAAACATAAACAAAAAAATTTAAGGCAAATCTCTCAATACAAATTTGAAACTAAATCACAAGCAAGGAAACATCAACCCCCCATTGCAATATAAAACTGAATTTCTTAGAAATGCCCCAGCATACATTCTTTATAATGAGATCAATTTCATAGTAGCTGTCTGACTCACTGGTTTTTTAAGACACAGATGATAATATCCAAACCACTTAGGAAAGAAGAGAGAAGGAAGAAAGGAGGAAACAGAAGGAAGGCCTCAGTTACACTCAAAATGATGTATCTGAGGATAAGCTAAAAAACACTTTATATATCTCTAATGCATACTGGAAAAAGGTGCAATATTTGGTGTGTGTTTCTTTGCAAAGACTGATAAAAGTTAATTACACAAAAAGGTTAAGGAAGATGTATTTAGGGATAAAGAATGGTGATTTTAAAATGACAACTTACTACAAATGCCACTAATAGAACTAAGAACTTCACCTGTCAAAGGCTTCGTTCATGTCCAATGAAAAATAATCCTAACAATTAACCTATATAAAAACTCTATCACAAACCTAATAGTGACTGAACTTTTCCTTCTTGGGTACGCTTCGTTTTAATCTGAAAATATTATTTCCAAATTAATAAATTACAGAATATGACACAAGCTCATTATTAAAAAGTCCATTCATTTGCAACTTGAGGAATTCCCTTCTACTAGTCCTGTTTTCAGATAATGTTTAAGTTCTTCTCACTGACCAGGTTCTGTGGAAATGGAAGCAGAAGATATTTACAGAGATCAATACTTATAAAAGAAAGGGGAAGATCAGGCAGAGTGAGACACTGAACTGTTATGCAAGTCCAACAAGGCCTCGACCTGCTGGACCTGGGAGACCAGCTCTGCAGCTGAGGCTGACCCTGGACTCTGGAGGCTCTGCTGATGCCTGCCCCACCTCCACCCAGCAAGGCCTTCCTCGGAGGGGAATCTGATGGCCTTCCCCAGTGTCTGCCACAGCTCTTTAATAGCACATGAGCTTAAAAAATATATAGTTTAATAGGTTCAAGAAGCTGGGTGAGACAGGAGAAGCAAAAGGACAAAATCAGAGCTACTCCAGGGTAAGTTCCCTTTAGGAATTATGGGACTGTGGACTGCTGTTTTCACAAATGAGGACACGGAGGTGTGCAGAGGTGGAAATCTGCCCAGTCACATAGAACTAGAAGAAAAAATGCTCTCTGTGTCATGGGAAAGCCTGTCCTTGGCCCGAATGTAGGCGACCTCCCATTAGGATACGGAGAGATGGCACTATACTACACAGGGACTTGAGACAAAGGCCTCCTAATGATAGGTCTGATTTATGGAACACCTTTCTCTGGGGCAGTGCTGGGCAACTGGCCGGCATGGTATAATTAATCTTCACCATCTCCCTATGAGACAGGTAGGTCACAAAGAGCATTACCCTAAATTAAGAGTCAGAGAGAATGAAACACAAAAGGAATTCCTATAATTTTCCTGTAATTATTCAGTAAATTAAAGGAAGCATCAGTAGAAGACCAGGTATCAGCTCCCTGCTGACTGTATTTACTGAGGCAAATAGCTTTATTGCTAGCTGTATTTAAGCTTAAGCTATACTTCTTTTCTTTTCCTTCCTCCCATCTATCATAAATGATACTTCTATATTAAAAATGAAAAATGAGATAAACTCTACACTCTATTTTCAATGCAAAGATAGTTAGTGACATGGCCAATCCCCACAGATCATTTACTAGCCACAGAAAACTCCAAGGCTGTTCTGAGAAACAAAATTTGACCTCAGATTTTATCCTGAGTTCATCCCAAGCTACAGATACAAGTGATCATACTGAGGGGTAAAAATCATAGATTAATACCTGGTTAGTCCACCATTTAATCAACTCTTCTATTGAGATTTAAATGACAACTGAAATACGAGTCTTTCTTTTATTTAGACAGATGACTTCTGTTTAAAATATATCAGATGACATACCCCCATATTAAAAATCAGTCTTTTCCACTTATAATTTATTTGATTAGGTTTGTAATTCCAGTACAGTATGTTTGTTTCCCTAGCTCAAGGCATATTTCTGGTCAAAACTGAAATTCTCTATCCAGTGGAAAAAGCATGGGATGCAGGAGCAATAGACCCACGTCTGAATCCTGCCCTTACTTTCTGGGGCAACTGCTGAGCTCCCTTTTCTGTGCTTACGTGATGGAAGATGAAAATGCTTTACAGGGTTACGGCAGGATTTAAATTAGGTTACACACATGGAAACTTCCATCACAGAACGTGAGCTCAATGTTTGAGCTGTTTTGATATAGGAAGAACAATATATTGTTTTTGCATTAGGTTTTCTTTTAATAATTTCTAAATATGAACTGCTTTGAAAAGAGAATAAGGTATATAAGAAAAGTATACACTCAGATTTTTATAAATTGAATTAAAAATAGTAGGTCCCTTAATGTTTCTAAATTGCAGAGTACTATCATTTAGACTCATCTTCAAAATTTATGTCTTTAAAATTCAAATGCTTAATTTATTTCAGTGCCATTCAGACTTCAACTTCTGATCCAACACTGACTAAAATTATAGTGCAATTATGAGCAGGCCAAGCTTGTCTTACCTCCTTTTTTCTTCTGTACTACAACCCAAGTGCCTAGAATCCTCAAATAATCTCCATCTCTCTCACCCTCTGTCCTGGTGAAATCATGCAAAGACCTTTAATTTGGCGTTTATTTTATTTCAAAGTAGAAGTCATATCATCTTAGCATTTGTACAGTAAACACAAGAAAAGTGCTCCTCTACTATTATTATTAAAGTAAATGTTTTAATTCAAACATTCTTCAATTAAAGTCAAAATGAGTCATCAAAGTTTTGCTGGATCAAAGAAGGGCTAAAGTACACGGTGCTCTGTGACTGTAATAAACCTCACTGAATTCACTACTTTCTTTAGGGAAATAAAAGACTCTTAGTTTCACTGTGTTCAGTCATCTGCCAGTTTCTCTAAATATAGTTGAGTCAGATGATCTACAATCAAGAAAACAGAATAAAAGAGGGTACTGGGGAATTAGTCAATGCTTATCCAACATCTGGAAACTGACTTTCTAAATTAAAGTAAATAGAAAAATAAGAAGCAAAATATTTTAAACACCACTTGTATGTGTTATTTTATCCCATTCATGACACTTAATTGGCAACCTCAACTCCAAGAAATGGGCTATGTGCACTAATTTTTTCCCACCCACCTCTTATCATACCCAGACAAGACAAACTATTTTAAGTGGGTGTAATGGTTTGGTTTCAGGCATTTCAAAATCCTCCACCACCTGCACAGGAAACTCTGACTGAAAAAAACAGTCAGGACCCCTCAGAGCAGTACCCAGGACACAGCAGCATGCCCGAGGGTTGAGTCTGGTTAGGAGATGGTCACATGAGATCAGCAGAGGGACATGGTACTCCCAGCATGTGTCATGTTTTCCTGTCAGTACAGGTTTGCTGCCCAATTGTGGCTGCCTCTACCTTCTTGCAGTTCTAGGAAGTGAACTTCAATTAAACACTGACACTATTTCACGAGTGCCAACTATGAATCAGGCTCTGTGCTAGGTGTACTGAGGGATACAGAGATGAGAAAAATAGATCCCTGACCTCAAGAAGCCCCACAGGTGAAGAAGGAAAAACAAAGATAGATAAATAGCACCATACAATGAGGGAAGTCCCACAGCAGAGCTACATATTAAGTACTGTGGGAACGCAGGTGAGAGAAAACAATGCTCAGAAGAGGCGAAGTTCCACCTGGGCTTTGAAGAATCAGTATGGGTTTTCCAGTTAGACAATGATGAAGCAGATTCTAGACAAAAAGCATAGTGTGACTAACACTAGAGTCAGAAAAAAGTATTTGGAATGTCTGGAGAAGAGCAAAGAGTTTAATAGGCTTGGTGGGGACGAAGACTTCAAACATGAGCCGGGGAGAACCTTGAAGAGCTGACAAATTACAGCTGACCACTGAACAACAGTCGAACAACAAGGGTTTGAACTGCGCTGGTCCACTTACACACCGATTTCTTTCAACAGTAAATATTACAGCACTACACAATTTGCCGTTGGTTGAATCCACGGACTGGGAGGAACCGCAGCTAACTCACACGGACTGCCAGCTGCACAGGGGGCAGGCACCCCAACCTCCCTGCATTGCTGAAGGCTCAACTGTAAAATTCAGTACTAAGAAGACATCGTGCTGCAGGGAATGTGGGGTTTAATTAGAAGGATGAGCTGACAAATCTTTGTTAGCAAGGAAGTATACTATAGTGATTACGTGTACGGATTCTGGAGTTAGACTGCCTGGGTTCAACTATCAGCTCTACCACTTACCACGAGGTTTGTGACCTGAGGCAAGCGCTGTGACTTCTCTGTGCCTCAGCTTCTTCTATAAAATGAGGATATTAACAGTACCTACTTCATGCAGTTGTAGAGAGATTTTTATATAAGAACAGAACAGTGCCTGGCATATAGTGAGCAGTACCAAAGTGCTGGATATTATTGTTATTTTAGAAAAATAAAGTTGATGATATTATGGAGTATGGGACCAAAGAAGGAAAGATTATAGGCAAGGATTTCAATTAGGAGACTAATGAAAATTATATCTGCAAAAATTAAAATTCTCCAAACAGAATAACCAGGTATCATATAACTTAACACATAATCCAAAATATATATACACAAAAAGTTACTATTCATACATTCCAAGTGAAACACAAATAAGTGTGTGTGTGTCTCCAAATCTCTTAGGTAAACTAACAGATAAATATGCCATAACATATATATTTATAAACAAGTTATAAATATACTCCCTATAGACAACCTAGTAGGTATTGTACATATAAATGTAATTTAAAATTTAATAACTTGGAAAGTACTAACTGAAAAGAACGAATGCTTCTTTATTCTTTGTATATTTGGGGACTCACTCAGAATACGGGACAACGAAGATTACACACCCCCTCCATGACAGTTTCCCAGCCCCAGGGTCAGAGACGAAATTCAACAGGAATAGGGTAAGCATACTGCTTCCCATCTCTCCTTTTTTGGCCAGAAAGTCCCATTTACTGGAAAAGCTTCAGAAATCTTTACCAAAAATCCATTTAAAATCCCAAAATTCTACTTCTCAGAAAAATAATGTTTCTCTTCAGTCTAGAAATAACATCCAGGCCTCAAAGTGCTATACTGTCATTACTTCTAAAAATAACACCAAGCAGATGAAAGTCTTGAGGTCAGTTTCAAATAATGTGTCACAGCAGCTTTACAAGCTGTGGCCACACTCCATCCCACTGCAGGCAGTGGGTTCCCTAAAGGGCACACCTGCTTGTCCTCATCTCTGATGCACACACCTGCAGAGAGCCGGAAGCAGTGAACTGGACAGGGCTTCGAGACAGACGAGGCTGAGCAAAGTCCTTCACTCTGTTGATTGCCTTTAGTAAGCCACCCAAAGAGAGCAAACCAATGAGAGGAAAGATTCTCCAAATGCAGCAGTTCTTTCCAGCTCAGCCCATCTCCCAGGATCCTGTAAAGGATTTCCTGGGCCCACTATCATGTGTAAGAGCCCCTGATACCACCTTATATCATTTGAACAGGTATACATAACTTACATTCAGATTTCAAAAAGGAAACTCATGAGGCTATAAATGATAGTAAAATACATCTATAAACTATGAAAACAAACAAAAATAGGTAATGTTGCAAAAAGTGTTGACTAGGGACATTTTAATTTTATGTTAATATAGTCATGAAAATTATCCACTTATTAGAATAAATAATAGGCATCTTTGGGAACCAGAAGAGCTAAACATTTAGTTACTATTTCCTCATTATTTTCTTTGAAAAATACAATTAAAAGATAAAGTAGGGCTTCCCTGGTGGCGCAGTGGTTGAGAGTCCACCTGCTGATGCAGGGGACACGGGTTCGCGCCCCGGTCTGGGAAGATCCCACATGCCGCGGAGCGGCTGGGCCCGTGAGCCATGGCCGCTGAGCCTGCGCGTCCGGAGCCTGTGCTCCGCAACGGGGGCGGCCACAGCGGTGAGAGGCCCGCATACCGCAAAAAAAAAAAGATAAAGTAAATAAATGAGTTATGAATGAGCACCAAGTCACTAAAATGCACTTGGTTCTAAGCAACATCCTTGACACTAAAATTTAAATAAATTTTTATCTCGAAGGTCATGGAAAGGACGTATCAAAATATCTTCAAATAATGAAGTCCAAATAATTGAGATGCATCTACATGAAAAGTTACCCTCTGGTACACCTTTGCGGTATCAGTCTCTGTACCTTTTCCCAATTCTTTGTAAAAATATCCGTAAGCGAGGGTACTAAAGAGAACATTTACTTCTATTTTGCTAACAACAAAATCTTGTTATTTTTCTAAATGCCATGATTCTCACATTTTGGGGAGATCTCTAATTTTCCTAAAAGAGGCTTTTTATTGCACCTTTGATGCATTTATCTTTAAGTTTAAGAAGGAAGTACAAAACTTAGTTTAGAACCACTTTCTTTCCTGAGTGATTAGGAATGTGGGGAATTAAATCTGCAAAAATTTTTGGCCACAACCCAAGTATCTGGAGTCTTATAATGCTCTAGATATATTTTTAATATGATCATTGAGAAAAAAAGCTTTCAGCCCTGATTTCTCAATAAGAGAACCATTCTTACCCATCCTGGTTAGTGTGAGATTTTATCCCAGAAGTCTTAACACCAACATACTAAGCTCCTTCCTTGTTTTAATACATGTATGCACATATACACACATCAGATTGTTCAAATAACAGTTTCACAATACAAAACTCCAACATTAATGGATACAAGTTTCCCAGGGGGAGAAAAATTGATTATGTATATAATAAAATGTTTGCAAAATTCACCTGGGAACTAGCCAGGAACACTCGTGTTCTCTTCTTTGAAGCTGTATATTGTGGCCTTTCCTAAACAGAGCACAGAAAATTATTAATAATCCTCCCCTATTTTTCCCCCTTCCCTCATTTGAGGAAAGAAAGTAAGTTCATCAGTCCTCAAGTTAGATTTTGAGCCATGCGCTACTGAAGGGGAGGAAAATACACTTTAGAGCATGCAGCAACCATTTCCTATGTTCCTAGGTAACCTGTTACAAATCATTGCTTAGCTGTGATCAACAGTAACAAAACCTCTAGCAGTACTATGTCCACACAAATGCATGATATATAAATGTTTATTGACTGAATAAACATCAGTTGGTCTTACATGTCATTCTATGTAGCTTGTGGTCACAAATCATCTTAAGGGCTAGCCGGGTCATCAATCAAATGCAATGCAAATAGTTTAACGAACTAGGATGAAAAAATGGACAGCCTAAAAAGCTGTCACTCCCAGGAGCACCAGTGACTGAAATGGACCGATGGGCATTTAGAATAAAGTGAGACAAAGGGTAATAAAACTGCTACATTAAGCATCGAGTTTGTCTTGTGGCTAAACAAGGAAATCTTCAGTCTCTAAAGCTTCTCCCCCCCCCCGCCCCCGCCCCCGCCCCCGCCCCCGGTACGCGGGCCTCTCACTGCCGTGGCCTCTCCCGTTGTGGAGCACAGGCTCCGGACGCACAGGCTCAGCGGCCATGGCTCACGGGCCCAGCCGCTTCGTGGCATGTGGGATCTTCCCGGATCGGGGCACGAACCCGTGTCCCCTGCATCGGCAGGCAGACTCTTAACCACTGCGCCACCAGGGAAGCCCTCTAAAGCTTTTTATCTGGCATATGCTTTATAAGAAATAAGAAACTTAAGAATTCCTTAGACACCCATCCACCAGCTGAAAATGGGTAGCTTCTGACTGTTCTTGTCAATAACATAAAAGCAGCCAAATACAAATGAGATATTTTTATTCTCCCTTTACTCTAAACATAAAATATTAAATCATCAGGCACCCTGCCTGTTTCCTACATCCCCTCTTGGTTCAATCACCACAGAGAATCTCACATAAATACTGTAAGTTTCAGACAATTCTTTGTTACAAAATTATATATGAATTCATGTCTCTAGCATGACCTCTATTCTGATTTCCAAACATCTCCAGCTGCCAGGGGACCATTTTCACTGGGCTGTCCTACAAGGTGCTTCAGAAACATTCTTCACAGACCAGAACTCATCCTCTTCTGGTTCCTGTTGCCCAAACTTGCTCCGTCCCCTTTTCTTCCCCGCTTTCCTTCATCCATGTATTCAGTCACGCAACTGTCAACTTTCTGACCCTGAAGTGTCAAATTCACCCCAAATCCATCTCATCTTCCACTTCCACTGCCCGAAGCCACATCATCATTGCTTCTCGTGTGGATTTATAACCCTGTCTTTCAGTCTCTTTTGATCCTATACCAAAAAGTCACCATGGAAGAAAAAAGAGCAAAAACAGGTTAACATAAAGAGGGTTGAATACATTTGGAAAAAATAGTTAAAAGGATAAATTAGATCAAAAGAGAACAGGAAGGGAGGGGAGACTCCTCCTCAATCCCTATCACTTTTCCTGTCCTCCTTCAGCCTCACCCTGAACTAGAACAAAGCTGTTTACTGCTAAATTCCCTCCATCCTGAGTTCTGTCCTTAAAACTCACAAGTAGGGCTTCCCTGGTGGTGCAGTGGTTGGGAGTCCGCCTGCCGATGCAGGGGACACGCGTTCGTGCCCCGGTCCGGGAGGATCCCACATGCCGCGGAGCGGCTGGGCCCGTGAGCCATGGCCGCTGAGCCTGCGCGTCCGGAGCCTGTGCTCCGCAACGGGAGAGGCCGCAACAGTGAGAGGCCCGCATACCGCAAAAAAGAAAAAAAAAAACTCACAAGTAAACACATATATGTTAATGAGAGAACTTTACACACACACATATAATTTTACATGTCTGTGTAACTGGGTCTGTTTTCATCTCAATTTTTACCAAGTACAGTTGACCCTTGAATAACGTGGGCATGAATTCACTTACATGCAGATTTTTTCCAATAATGAGTACGACAGTACCACACCATCCACGGTTGGTTGAATCCATGGATGCAGAACTACGCATGCAGAGGAACTGCATATACTGAGGGCCAACTGTAAGTTATACTCGAATTTTCGGCTGCACATAGAGGGTTGCCACCCTAACTCCCACACTGTTTAAGGGTCAAATGTATTTAAAAACATAAATGTAAACTTTTGAAAAACAAGCTGACCCATCAATACTGAATACTTTTCCGCACTGTGATAAATGCAGTGGTTCCCCTCTTCAGAACCTAGGTGCCCATTCCTTAGCTGCTGGGATTGTTGGAGGTGGCTGGCTCTCAGCTGAGTCCTTCTCCAGGAACTGTGAGCTGCATCTACTGATGCTCTATGCACAGATTTAAAGACCCAGCCCCCTAACCTAAATGTGGGACAGTTTTGACGGGCCACCTCCACTCTAGAGCCTACCGAAAGATAGACAGAGGCCTTTCTTTGGGATGCATTACAGTTCCAACTTTTAACTCTGCCCAGTCCTCCATCTTCACACCTCAGAGATGCTGATCCAACTGTGACTGGATATCTCCCCATAACTTTCCTCCATGCAAATCTCCACCTCAGAGTTTGTTTCCCAGGGAACATAACCTAAGACACAAGGCCTCTTAAATTCCTACATAAACCAATCATTCCCAATCTTTCCAACCTCATTTCAATCCACTCTCAGTTTTGCTCATTACACTCCAGACACATTACTGGCCTTTCTTTTCCTCCCTCTGTCCTTGTTATTCTTGTCTCAGTGGCTTTTTATCATTTTTTCCCCCTCTGGCTTAAATGTTCTTCCTTGGCTTTTTCCATGGGTAGCTCCATCTCATCATTCAGGCCTCTGCTCATATGTTACTGACACACCTCTTATTACTCTTTCTCAAGCAGCCTCACTATCATCTTGTTAATCTGAATCACATCACCCTCTTTATTTTCTTCATAGCACTTAACACAATCTGAAATTATCATATGTGTTTATTACCTGCTTAAAATAAATCTGTTCCCAATCTCCTACCATTCTTCCACTCCCACTAAAATATTAATCCGTGTTCACTACTGTTTCTCCAAAGTCTAGAAAAGTGCCAGGCACATAATGGGTGCTCATTCCTGAATTCATACTGGTGAAGGTGTTGATAAAATTCTGAGAGGAGAACAATAGGTCACAGGTCTGTAACTCCTGCCACCCTAGCCAACAGAACATCTCATCAAAATTCCTATAGCTTCCAGCAAGGAATCTATAGGGGAAGATTCCAGGATATTAAGGAGGGAGGTGATGTGTGAAATAAAGAAAAATGAGCTCCCAGATGTGGGAACAAAAGGTACTCCTGGGCGTAACAAAAGGCACAGATATGTGCCTTTGCTGATCGCTGGTCTTATAAGTCTTCAAAGAATTATTACCTTGGAGAAACTAAGGCCACAAAATAATTGGAAATGTTATCATATTATGTTTATTTAATAATCAAAGTTATATTTTTCAAAATGTCTACTGAATGATTTCCACATTATTAGGCATTTCCCAGCAACTGCCTTATCCTTTTGCCATGTATGATGATGATTAGACCTCTCCTCCACTTGAAAATATCTAACGTTTTCTTACTAATGTTGAACAATTTGCAGATTGGTCCTAGGCAGGCTTTAATTTCAATTTATTTATTCAACATATATTCACCGATTTCACTGTGCACTGTGTTAAGCTACTGTTAAAACTGAAACTCAAGAACCACAGTTCAGTATATGCTGTTAGTTTCCCTATAGTCTTGGGCCAGTTTCTCTCTCTGAATACTTCTCTATTGATACTGGTAATAAATCCCATAGGAAAATATGAAAGGGATTGTTTGTGAATGCTCTGAGACCCCAAACCCTTAGACACAAACTAAGAATATTTTACAGCACTAAAGAAGTTATGATCACAGCACAGAGTAATTAAAATTCGTGATTGTCTCGGGATATACAAAATATTCCTTAATACAGAGTGCTCTGTTCCCCACAACCCAAATGCATTAAGGCATTCATCATCATTACTGTCACAAAAAAGACTCTTAAAAAATAGATCACTCTCCATTAAAATTAAAAGGACAAGGATTATCCATCACAACACTTTCCAAAACTGGAAGACTGAAAACCCTACCTGCTCTGCATAGCTTCCTAGACTTAGGTACCATACCTGCTCCACCAATAGTTTAGAACATGAAAGCATATACTTTTATGAGATTAAAGCTAATTATGCCTCCTAAATTGGAAATCTGGGTGGAAAGAAGTACACAGTCTGATTGTAGGACTATAGGCAATGCCATTAGGTTGAGTAGACCTCCAATGGCTGCATTTATATTTAAAAAGATTAATAAATGTTCCTGAATGCAGGAAGGGGAAATCCCAGTTACATTCACCACACTGCTTAAATGGGTGATGAGGGAAAATGGCCAAATTACAAAATGACTCTTCACTTCTGTTTTGTGTTTAATGAAATTTTCTTCCTACTCCTGAGAAAAGGACAAAAAAAAAAAATAGCCCTACATAACAAGAATAAAGTCAGCAATGAAACAATTACATAAACAAGACTTAAAATGCTGCTGAGGAAATCACTGAGATACTTAGCAAGGACTAAAATTATTCAATCTTCAACCTCTTGTTCTCTAAGAAAAGATGATCTCTAGCACTCAAAGTTCTTCATGAATTCCAGGTGCCTTGTCTCTGCACAAGAGTTCTCTGTTGACCATATTTTTTCCATTCATACACGAAAATACCAATTCAACCCTATTTTAAGAGGATGAAAACAGGTATCCTCAGTCCTCCTGATAAAATATACTTAAAATAAGTAGTAATATCAATTTGGTAATAACATTCACTAAATAAAACTACGTCTATAAGTCTTCAGTTTGTGAACTTTGAGTAATATTAAATTTTGATGATTTACATATACAGTTAATCCCTTTTGTACCAAACGATTTACATACATAGTTAATTTCTTTTCCTTTATAGAAAACACACTTGCGTAAAACATTTTTCTATATACTAGTATACTCCTTGAACGTGAGTGTATGAATTTTACATTATTCTTAGGAATATTATCTTCATTGACTATCATTTAAGGTGAATTTTGTTTTCAAGTTCTATTAATATAATTTGCAGAACTGCTTACAATGGTTTTCATAAAGCACAGCGTT
Organism: Aethalodelphis obliquidens; assembly: GCF_003676395.1. Classification (NCBI taxonomy): domain Eukaryota; kingdom Metazoa; phylum Chordata; class Mammalia; order Artiodactyla; family Delphinidae; genus Aethalodelphis; species Aethalodelphis obliquidens. Next base: position 49,480,031 of record NW_020837950.1, read on the forward strand.
CATGAAAGCTTTTAATTCCTTATTCAGTCAGGAACCCACAGGAAGTCTTTTATACTCCCTCTGACCCACAAGAGATGTGAAAAATAAATAAAACCAGGCTGTAGCAGCTGGCTGTAAACTGGTGTTGAGCCAACCTTTCTGATAGATACCATCCACAGAACAGAACAATGGGCAAGAAGAATTCTGAGTAAGGGGTCCGAATAAGAAAGCCAATCCTAAATAATCTCCTCAGGTAGCACTGCCCCCGAATGTGGTTTCAATATGTTGTCAGAACCACCATCTGTAAAGTTTATGAGTGCCAAAGCTCCCATAAAAAATTCCCAGGAGACCAGCCTGGAAGTCAAGAAAGCCAAAGAAAGACTTAGCTAGTTCGGCTAAATTCCAAAATGTTAACAGATATTTTGAGATTTTATTAGTGTAAAGTATTTGGAGATTACCCAATATAATACTGTCTTTTATTGGTAGCTTCAGTTAAGCCCTTGCTGAAAATCAGCTACTCATTTCCTTAGACTTAAATACTCCTCTGCTGATCCTTACAGAGAAAATGGAAACATCCAGTAAAGGCAGCAAGTGGCAAAGCAACAGAATTAATATCCTATTTCCCTTCTCCTTGGGTCTATTTGTTACTCATATTCCTTGCATTCTAACTGGAATGGAAATGTTTGCTTTTTGAAAGGTTAATGGGGTTCTACTGGAAATTTTTGTTGGGGACCTAAGAATGCAAAAGCATGTCTGTGAATTCTGAGGTCAGATATAGCTATAAACAAATATAAGTACAAAAATAAAATGATACCTTAATAAAGATGTTTTCACTTGTCTAGATTAAAGCTTTTGGTGGGTTAGCTAAAGGAAACGTTTTAGACTTTCTTACACTACCGAAGTAATATTTTCTAATTTTAAAATCTACCAAAATGAACACAATTAAGAAGACTTTATCTGCTACAAAATCATTCTATTAAGCATTCCAAAGCTAAATGAAAATGAGTTTTAATGTATCCACTCTCCCTCACTTATTCATGCTAGAGTAGCATTACCAAGCAAAAGCCAAAATTCTCCCCCTCTGTATACAAACCCCTCCTGTTTGTTAGTCTTTAAGTATCTTTTATGAAAATAAAAGACTCATTCATTATCCATACCAGCTAGCTACCTTTTCTGGGGGTAGATGGATTAATCCATGGGTGGAAGAATTAGCCAATCTGTCCAGAGAATGGAAATGCCACACGATGTCACCTGACCTCAAACTTTAGGAGTTTCCTGACCCCCTAGACCAATGGAGCATGGAGATACATTAGTCTTCAGGCAAAGGAAGATCTAGTTTCTTACTCACTGATGATTTACTAACCAGGCATTAATACAAGCTTTCACTAATGCTCTCAGCTCTTGCAATGAAGTGCCACGTATGTCTCCAAGTGCCACCCATGTCTTTATATTTTGAGAAGTTAATAGTCAAGGATAGAGGGTGACCTGCAACCCACTAAAAAAATACTTTATCTATTTCTCAAAAAGCGGGGGCTTCCCTGGTGGCGCAGTGGTTGAGAGTCCGCCTGCCGATGCAGGGCACACGGGTTCGTGCCCTGGTCCGGGAAGATCCCACATGCCGCGGAGCGGCTGGGCCCGTGAGCCATGGCCGCTGAGCCTGCGTGTCCAGAGCCTGTGCTCCGCAACGGGAGAGGCCACAACAGTGAGAGGCCCGTGTACCAGAAAAAAAAAAAAAAAAAAGAAAGCAATTTATTAGAATGTCGTCAAAATACCAAAAGGTTAATTTTAATAAGCTTTTCCTTATACTGCTAAACTATACAACCTAAGACACAATTAAGTGTTGTCTGACATTGTGCTCTAATTGGCTTACCTGTGTGAGTCTAGGCTCTCAACTGACAGCAAGTTTCCTGAGGCCAGAAACTTTTAGCAACACTTGTATCATCCACAACACAGGTACACAGTGTTCTATACATGTTTATAGACTGATTCACAGGTGGGTGGCCCTTGATTAGCACACAGTTGATGCAGAAATAAAGATTGCTAACAAAAGGAACGTGAAAATAAGTTTCCAACTTTCTTTTTAGAATATGATCTGATCACAAGCGGAGAGTCATCAAGAGAGCCCTTCATCTTACTGAAATGAGTATTTATTCTGACTACGTCTCAAAATGAGAAAAGAAAACTAGAATGTCCCTTCACATCCCCCAAGCTGGATGATAAATGTCAATACTACTGCCATTTTGGACTTTGTGGGATGGCAAGATGGGTGAAAAGAATGAGTAAAATAAAGATAGAGAAACTAAATGAAAAAAGGTGTGGGAAGGTCAGGAGGAACTTGCAAATTATTCACTATCCCATCTCAACATTTCAAATACTAGCTATATATTGACAAACACAACTTTTTATCTCCAACCCTCACCTGTCCCCTGAATTCCAGACTGTAGCTAAGGCTCAGTTCTTTATCTCTATTCGAATATCTAAAAGAATGTCCGTTTAACATGTCCAAACTTAGCTCTTGTTCCTTCAGTTGTCCCTGTCTCAATAAATAACAGCCAGCCTTCTAAGCTGCTCAGGACAAAAGTCTTATCCTTGACTTCTCTCTTCCGCTCCCACCCCTATATCCAATTGTCAGCAGCTCCCATTGGCTCTGCTTTCAAAATATAACCAGAATCCAGCCACTACAAGCACCCAGGTCCAAGCCAACATTATGTCTCACCAGGAACACTGTAACAGCCTCCAATTGGTCTCCCTGCTACTGCCCTAACTCAGTTCAATCTACCTTCAACACAGCAGCGAGAGTGATCCTTAAGTCAGATAATATCACCCCTCACACAAAATCTTCCAAAGGTTCCGCACTTCACACAACATAAAAGACACAGGTCTTAATATGATCTACAATTTCCTGCGTGATCTGTGCCCTGTCTCCCCGCCCCGCCCCCTCCGAACACACACACTTTACCTCATCTCCTATTATTCTCTCTCTCTTGCTCCAAACACACTGGTCCCCTTGTTGTTCCCTTGAACATACCAGATATGCTACTGAATCAGGAACTTCCTGATTCCTCTTAAAATTTTTATTTTATTTATTTATTTTTGGCTGTGTTGGGTCTTTGTTGTGGTGCACGGGCTTCTCTTGTTGCAGAGCACGGACTCTAGGCACGTGGGCTTCAGTAGTTGTGGCATGCAGGCTTAGTAGTTGTGGCTCATGGGCTCTAGAGCACAGGCTCAGTAGTTGTGGCACACGGGCTTAGTTGCTCCGCAGCATGTGGGATCTTCCCGGACTAGGGCTCGAACCCATGTCCCCTGCATTGGCAGGCAGATTCTTAACCCCTGGGCCACCAGGGGTGTCCCCTGATTCCTCTTAGAAAGCTGTTCCCACAGGCATACATGTGGTTATTCCCTTACCTCCTTTAGAACTTCTCGTAAATGTGCCATATTAAGTGAGGTGTTTCCCAACCATCCTACTTAAAAATGCAACTCACACACCTCAACAGATGCACCTATATACCCGCACCTACATACATATACTCCTTAGCTCCCTTCTCTTGCTTCATTTTTTTCCACGGCTTTTATTACCACCTCACATACTTATATTTTACTTATAACTAAAATATTACCTCCATGAAGTAGGCATTTTCTTCTATTTTGATTCCTGCTATATCACCAGGACCTAGAATGGTGCCTGGCACACGGTAAGCAATCAGTAGCTAGTGCTTTAATAAACAAGCGGACCCACTAAGAAGCAAGAGAGAAGAATTACTGTCTCTACACAATCACTCATAATGGATTTCAGACATCTCCCCTGCACTCTTGAGAGTTGTTATCGTCCACCATTATGACTAATCCATCCATTACTAATAACCTGTTAACAGCAGCTATTAAGTAACTGTATTTGTGTGGTCCAAAGGCAGCCCTGACCTTCTTGTCTTCATCATAGATGAGACAAAATATTAGCAACCCAATCCTAAAAGCTAACATTTATTGAGTGCCTACAATATACCAGGTACTGTGTTAAGCACTTTAATAGATTATTCAATCCTCACAACATTCTAAGACACATATTTCTTTCTTTTTAAAAGGAGGAAACTGAAGAAGAGAGACTTTAAAAAATTTAACTACCTTATGATAGAGCAATCCCACTTCTGGGTAAATACCCAAAGGAAATGAATTATTGTCTCAAAGAGGTATCTGCACACCCATGTTCACTGCGGCATTATTTACAATAGCCAAGACATGGAAACAACCTAAGCGTCCATTGATGGATGAGTGGACAAAGCAAATGTATAGATATAAATATACAGATACAGATACATATCTCACTTATATGTCAAACTCATAAAAACAGAGTAGATTAGTAGTCGCCAGAGGCTGAGGGGAGGGGAAGTGGGGAGATTTTAGTTAAACGGTAAAACTTCTAGTTATAAAGTGAATAAGCTCTGGGTATCTAATGTACAGGACGGTGACTATGTTAACAATACCGTATTGTATACTTGAAAGTTGCTAAGAGTACATCTCAAATGTTCTTACCACACACACACACACACACACACACACACACAAAGGTAACTGTGTGAGGTGATGCTGTGTTAACTAAACTTATTGTTGTAAACATTTTACAATATATACATATATCAAATCTTCATATTGTACACCTTAAACTTACACGGTGTTGTATGTCAATCATATCTCAATAAAGATGGGAGAAAAAAAAGGGGGGGAAAAAGAGACTTTAAAAAATTTTAACACGGCTAGGAAGTGAAAGAACAAGGATTTGAATTCAGATCATCCAGACACCATGTTCTTAACTCTTACCTCTAACAGAAAGATGGTCCCATCAGGCAGTACCAAGAAGGTAACGTGTAAGTATGTTTTGAGGTAGTCTGAAAAACAGCCTAATAAAGGTTGATACTTGGATGTACAAGGAAGCACAACGTTCCTAACTTGAAAGGAGTCAGATTTGGTACAGGAGGCAGTGGGGACCCGCTGCATCTGAGCCAGGAAGTCAGTGATACTGACTAAGGGTCTCTCCATAAGTGCACTGACCCTGGTATAAAGGTTTGGAAAAGGCTGAGGAAAGAAAGGAAGGCAAAAATGTACATTTGGAATATATCTGTGCAAGAGCATGGAGACAAAAATGAATGCACTCACTCACTCGTTTGTTCGACAGCATGAGTCTCCAATGCTACAAGCACTGTTTTATGTATCAGGGACACTAAGAACAAATAGACAATCCTTATGCTTAAGGAGTTCATCTCCTGACAAAGGTAGTTACAGGGGAATGATTAAGGAGCCAGCCTGAATAGGCCAGATGATGCAGAGGGAGTTTACTGGAGAACAGTGAGGGAAGAGGTTAGCAGATAAAAAGGGACGAGATTATGGAGGAGTTTGAGGGTCGGAGGAGTCTGGATTTGGTTGTAAAAATATATTAGTGGTAGATTTCTGACATACACAATAAATCTGTTGAATGAAAGATCACGATTCTAAAATTCATTCAAAGCCCTGGCCTAGTCGCTATTTTTCTCTTTTTTGTACTTGAATAACTACTGCAAGAAAGAAAATCATCTGTTAGCATCTCTCAACCTACCAATAATCTTGGAAAATACGAGAAGGAATCTTTCTTACTATACTAGGCCAGTTCTTATGAGAAATGACTCATAATATTTCTCTGTTTTGAAATACCTACAAAAAATTCCAAAGCATAGCTGGCTTTTTCCCCCTACAAATGACTCCCTCAAATAGAAGTCCTTGGAATTTATCAAATAGTCCATTTTCTCCTTGAATTAAACTCCTAAGAACCACTGCAGAAGTCATAGGGTAAAAGAACCCACCTTCCCTTTCCTTCCTGCTCACAAGACTAGCAAGTCACAATGTTTAGTCTTCTAGATCACAAAGGAGAGCTCATTTATAAATGGCAATATTCATTCAATACCTATACCCAATACTCTTATTTGATTCTTTCCTAATACACTGACTTGGTCACATAACCACAGATCTCTGTGCCTCAGATTCACCATCTATAAAACAGAATTACTAGAGCTACTTGGTAAGATTTCTGTGATAATTTAGTGATTAAATATGTCACCTACGTACAATAATGCCTGGTCCGCTATAAACCCTCAATAAATATTAGCTTTCATCATTGTTATTATTGTACATGTTTTTATTTTTCTATCAGTGGTTTATATTTAAATTTAAAATATTTTACAAATTTGCTGCTAAAACAATTCAAATAGTACAAAAAAGAAAAAGACAAAAATCCCATCTTCTCTATCTCTGGCTCCCTCAATCCCCCTCTCCAAAAGTATCACTGCATGTCCTTCCAGGCATATTTTGTATCAGGAAATATAACTATATACCCAGACATTTTTTAAATTTACATAAATTAGATCACACGACATAAACTGTTCTGCAATTTGCTTTCCTTTCACCTAATGATATGTCTTGTACTCATTCCATGTATGTTTATATCATCTTTTTAACATAGCAGTCAATTTGGAGGCACTTGCACCATAATTTAACTGGTCTCCAACTGATAGACATGGAGGTGTGTCCAGTTTTTACTATTACCAAACAATGCTTCAATAAATATTTTACGTGTGTACATACACACTTTGGTGATTCTGTCATTCTAGAAGTATGTTTGCTGGATCAATGGCTATATTTATATTTCACTTAGATAGTAATTATACAATCAGATATTAATTATATTTCAATTGCCAAACTGCCTCTAGGAAATTATATACCTCAGTGGTATACTTTTAACATCTTAAAGATCAAATTAATCTAATAAGAATAGAAATATAGGGACTTCAGCAGCTAAGAACAAATATGATGTGCTCCCTGTGCTTAGCTACTGGTATAGGCAGTTATAGGAGACTGATTAAGGAATCAGCCTGAATAGACCAGAGGCACAGAGGATCTTTTCTGGCAAATACTGCTACTATCTCTCTTATATGCCATGAAATTACAGTAAAAACCATCATGTAAAATGCTACTTTTATTCCGCTTATCTGATATCCTTGTCTTATTTTATTATTCATAACACCACTCACATACTTTTGCTACCAAGATTTTACTTTTCAGACAACACAGTCTCAGAAAAACAGACATATTTAAGTGGTGTAAATGCCTTTTAATAATAGGTCGTGGATACTCAAGAATACATCTAAGGTTTAACAAGCACTTAACTCTGACCTATCATCAAGCTGGAGAGACAGGTGACATGACGACATTCCTTCTCCCTCCCGTTTTGCCTCACTTTCCAATCTCCCTTCATACCTAAAAAGTGATTTACATAATCCATAATCATCTTATTCCCATCCCCAACAAAGATAATAAAACCTATGGGAAATAAAAAATTAGTCCCATATAAAACAAACCACACTTTGGGAATTCCAATATAGTTATATAGAGAGTATACACGAAATATTTTGAATATAGAGACCAAATTGTTCTGATACAAATTTAAATGAAGAAACTCTTTTCTATACATCTGTATTCGTTAAAATATATACGTCTTAACTTTTGTTTTGGTAAACCAAAGGCACCATCTTTTAGGAACAGATTTATGAACAAGAGACAGTCATTCTTTTAAGAAAAATACTAGACGCTTTTATAATGCAAACGTTGCTGGGGAATTATAAGTCTTGTTAAGAAACTAGTTCTCCTATCTGATTATTTCATTTCAAATGACTATGTACTTAAGCAACCTACATTCCTGCTTGTCCATAACATCTCCATCTGGTACTTTCTGAATATCAAATTTTACAAAATTGTTTCTGTGGAAACACAAGCATATAATATTGAAAGGGCAACTGAAACTGAATTTACTTCAGCAGTACTAGCCAAAGACAGCCAACATTGAGGCTACTTTTTATAAAACACCCTAAGAAATTCTGCCAACTTTAAACAGGCAGTCATTTCACTGCCCTGTCAAAGGGTTATTTTTAATAAGCTCATAATTGTATGTTGCCCATCGTTGCTTTTGTCAGTGAAGTTTAAGCAAATTCCACCAATTCATAATAAAGGCCAAGGGAGGATAAACCCTTTGGTTGAGAAAATTACCATATACAGAATACAGTATTTCCTTTTCCTGCTTGTTCTGGGAGCTACCACACTGGTGAGAGAATAGGCTATTTCAACTCCAAAAGAGTCACTGATATCGGCTCTGTCTGCATAATTCCAAAGCCTAGGCTTGTGCCATACTTCCCAGCCCTGGTAACAGTGGCTTCTCCTCCTTAGCTCTAAATAGCAATATCAAATAACCAACCCCTTCAGATCAAGAAACAATAACAAAAATAAAAACACTTCCCTCCAAACCAAACAGAGGTGTAAAATTGTGAAGGAGACACGAGGGCCCCAGATAAACTGTGCCGTCTACCTGTCCAGGAAGACCACTCAATACAGTCTGCCCCTCCTGACTCTAGCTGTGGGCAGCTCTGTTCTCCCTGTAGAAGAGAAGAAAGCGGTCAGAGCAAACTCAACTGGCAAGAGTAGGCTCAGCTGTGTCAGCTGGTATTTGGAAAAACTGGAGAAGGTAAAATGCTAGGCAGCCTTTGGATGAGCCCAGGACACTCTAGAAGGGCACTCTTCCTACCCTCTTCAGGAATAGACAGAAGGCAGGAAACCTGATCCAGGCTTCAGAAAAGATCCAAAGGAATACATTGCCAGAAAAATTTCAAGTTCTTAAATCTCAACTAATAAGGTTTTAGTTAAACTATGTCTTCAGTCATCACTTACTGACGACCCACAAAATCCGGCACTGATGAAAAATTAGCATAGAAATGGATATATTTTTCTTTAATAATTTTGTTTCCTGTAATCCACACTTCTCCTGACTAGATGAATTCCCCTAAAGCACTGTTTTCTTCATGTCACATCCCTGCTCCAAAAGCTTCCTGTTCTCCCTAGGGTAAAGCCCTTTTGGCAATCTTATAGCCTATCATTTCAAACATAAACACTCTACACTATCCAGGTAATTAATTTCACTGTCCCCACACAGAGCTTTTATTTATTCTTGCTTCTGTTCCTTTGTTTCCACAACTCTCAACAAGTGGAATACTATTTTTACCTTTCTGCCTGAAGCAGGTTGGGTTCTCTGGGTAGCAGACTGAGATGGAGTTTAGTGTGCCAAACATGTATTAGAGAATGTCCTTGGGATCAAAACCTGAGGAAAGGAGAAGAAGGATGCAGAACTGGGTAGAGGGAGAAGTCGGTGATGACACAGCTATGGCAGCCTCAGCCAACACTCTGAGGATCTCTGTGGCTAAAGTGGCCCTTCAGAGTTGTCTCAGGTTTGCTGAAATGGTGAGGCCTTTTCATTCCACCCTGATCACTCACTGCATATGGGTCACCATGGGAAGGGTGTGACCTCCCCGACGAGATGGCTCTACAAAGGCAATCCCTGAAGAGGCTGATAACATTCCCAAAAGCTGAGACAGCAAGACCTTCTTTGAAGGGTGACCTGGGAAGCACATCACCATACACACCACGCTTCCTGCCCAAATCATCTCATCCTTTAAGGCTCACGTCTAGTCCACTTCTACAGCATATAGTCCCTGAGCATAACACTAACACTTAATAAAACTTCAATTGTGTTATTTAATATTTCAAAAATGGTATTTCCACTAAACTATACAAGCTGCTGAAGGGTAAAAACCATGAGTTATATATGCCAATAACTTCTTTAGAACAGGGATAAACAATTTTTTTATATTAAAGACCAGATAGTAAATAGTCTAGGTTTTGCATATCACATATGGTCTCTGTTGCATATACTTTTTTTTTTTTTACACAACTTTTTAAAAATGTAAAAACCTTTCTTAGCTCATTGATTATTTAAATATAGGTCAGATATGGCCCATGGGCCATCAGTTACCAACTTTTGCTTCAGAACAGTCATGTCAAATGGCAATTTAATGCAAGCCACAAAAGCAAACCACATATGTAATGCTAAATTGTGTACCAGCCACGTTAAAAAAGCAAAAAGAAATATGTGGACTCAATATTAATGTTTTATGTAATCAAAAATATAAAAAATAAAATTTCAACAAAGAATCAACACAAAAATATCAATGGGCTCTTTTAAATCCTTTGAAATCAAGTCTTTGAAAATCTAGTGTTTATTTTATATTTATGTCAAATTTCATCTCACACCAGCCATATTTCAAGTGCTCACTAGCTACATAGAGCTAATGGCTACCACACTGGACAGCACAGCTAAAGAATACAGAGTATGGTGTTTTGATAACTGTGATTGTGTTTACTTAAACAGCGTTTACTGAGTTCTAACCACTGGGAACATAGATTGATTTGTACAAAATATGAGAATATAGATTTAATAGGAGTCAATTTTTGCTCTTAAACAGCCCAGAGTTTAGTGGCAAATAGATGGGTGATAAAATAACAATGTGAAGAAAGTGCTACAGTAGAATTAAAGAAAAGGAGTTAGGTCTTAATTGGGCACCAAATCTGTGAGAACTTCAATGCACTATAAATTCTTTAAAATCATAATCTTTTTAAAGTTAAAATAATTCAGACTTTTAAAAATATTTTTCTTTCTTTAAATACCCTCTGTATGAGGGAAATTAATTTGCAATGCAACAAAATTACTACAACTGGATAAGAAGTGCACAATCTCTCATAATGAATCTATCGTTCTATTTTATAGAAGGCATAAAATGGAAGGTATTATTTCAAAAATATATTTTTAAAATTATATTTCAAATTTCTGCCACAGGTGCAGCTTTCTATTTCTTATAACATTGTTTCTTTTAAAGGACCAGGTGCTTCATGTGCAAAATGATGCCTTCTGGAATTTCAACCAAATAGTTGGGAAGCTTTTTTTCTTGCTTTTGTGCAATCAAATTTTATGATTCCCCAGAAAATATAATTGATATAGGAAAGCCTTAGAAAAACAGTATTATTCCTAAAGAGATAAAATAGAGCCTGTTTTCTCTATGGTGTTTATCTGGGAGCCAGAGGGATACTAAAACGAAATTTGAGTATCTTCTATAAATACACAGGATTAGCATTTCCATCAGTTTCCCCCAGCAATCTAATAAGCTTCCCAGACACTATGTCCTTAACATTTCTGGCATCAAAGTAACATAGCCTGTACTTTTTCTTTCTTGGTGCCTACCAAAATTTAATGGTTATAAGCTATTTGATTACAGTGGGATAGTCTGGTATATTTTACTAATTGTAAAAAACGAACTTTACTGTTATAAGAAAAAGGGGAAATTAATATTCCTGACTAGAATTTAAACTTTATTAACGTAAAGTAATTTTATTTAAAGCAAGTCCATAACTAAATTTTATTTTTAATAGAAACATGTACATTCTAATATGTAGTGATAGAGAATAAATATACATTTAAAGTCTCATTAGCAATGTGGAATGTCAGCCTAACTTGCTTGACAGTTTCTATGCTATCTCTCTCACTGGAGCAGAAGAGTTACTAATTTGGGGAAGGAGGGAGAGAGCAGGGAGTGGTTATATGAGGAAAATCTCATAAAATCTATAGAACTTCTCAGAAAAACTCAAATTTTCATACACACTATAAAGCTCATAATGAATCCATAAAAGTTCATTTACTCCAGGTTAAGAACCTTTCCACCAAAAAGTAGATCAAATTTATCAGTGAAGAATAAAGCATTGAAATTAAATGAGCAAGAAAGCATTATCAATGAGTCTTGTACAGTTAACTGTAAGTTAATGTCGCATGAGAATAAGTTGCCTCTATAAAAGAAGAGTGCCTAAAAGTTAGAGCAGGTGTCACACAAACCGCAGGATGTAAAACAAAAGATGAGCAGATTCTCTGGTACTCAGTAATTGCTACCATGCTGTACCTGATTAGAGTTAGGGAAAGTACCAGAAATACCTCTCCCCTCTTCAGAAGTGGTAGATGGAGCCTAGCACTCCCTACTTCAAAAGTTTGTTCAGATGCTTCAACTCCTCTCCTTCCAGCTCAGCGTCGTTGCCCAGCAGCTACCTTCTCCGCGCTATCACCGCAGATAGACCCTCAACCACCTGAAGGATGATTTGTTTAAAAGGCGGCCAGTACGTTTTTGCACCTTTAAAAGGTGGCCAGTATCTGGACTTTAAGTAGGAGACACTGTAAGCTATTCTGCCTTTCAAAGTTTTAGCTTTGAACTAAGTGATAGGTATATGAGAATACTCTGTACTATCTTTGCAACCATCTGGTAAATGCAGAATTATTTCAAAATAAAAAGTTCTAACAAAGGTGTTCTTCTGAGAGATTACTCATTAGTGGTTTTTGTTTTCTCCGCAGAAGCGCATAGACTGGAGATGGGATTTTCTTCAAAATTGATGGTGGATGGGATTTAAAGGAAAGAAATATTACATTTGGCTTCCTAGTAAGAGTCTCCAACATATTAAGGGGGAAAAAAAGGTAAGAAAGAATTGTCAAGAATTCAAAGAAGACCATTTTATCAGTCTCTGAGCACAGCATTCTCAGAGAAAAGGAGCAACAGACCACTCCTGCCTGTGATGGTGGCAGGGAATCAATAAGTGACTCGACACAGGCAGCATCTCTCATGGCAAGATCTATGGAAAGAGAGACACTGCTACTTCTGAAAAACTGTCCAATTTAATGGGCCGTTCATAAGTAAAGAAGATGCTAAGCGACTGGTAAGACATTAAGAGACGTTGAAATGCTTTTCCAATAGTTGCACTGAGCCACAAATTTTTTTCTATGCGGAATAGCTTATTTTAGGGATGCATTTTATAGAAAGAAGCTAACTTTTACCAACAATTGATTTAACGTTATTAAACCGGTGATGAACATCCTCTTAAGCACTTTATGTAGCACTTACTGAGTGAACATAAACTTTTAATTAAACTAAAAAAAAAGCATGCATGAAGAACTCCAATTCCAAATTGGCAAATTTACAACACTGCAACAGAATGAAAATGGTAGGTCTACTAATAGGAACTCTCCCATTTAAGTTGAATGAAAACAAGGCATTCCCCAGCTAAATAAAAATGATAACTTTGACTCCTTACCCAAAACAGGAAAGGTAAAGTATTAGCATGAAATTCAGTAGCAAAATAAGCAAATCTAAAATTTTAGAAAGTACTACAGTAATAACACACCTCCCAAGAAACAAAGTGATTTTATAAACTACAAATGCTCTTAAGTGGGAAGGAAAAAAGGCTGGTTATTTTAACAAAATGCACATTTTGGAGTGCAAAAAGTTCGTTCAGGATTTTCCATAACATCTTACAGATATCAGTATGGCTAAAACTTGGCCTGGTATTTGGTACTATTTAACATTTCCTCAGTAAAATAGGTAATGTAATAGATAGTGAGCTTCTTAAGTTCCCATTAGTAAATAAGCCAGAACCAAAGATGGAACTTTGGGGGACTCGAAAATGTGGTTCGTATTTTAGAAAACCCGTATGTAATCAAATGGTTGAGGCAAAGGTGCATTATTGTCAACTATCTAGGTATATATGAAATGTTTCAAGGTCCCATTGAATACAAAGAACAAATCATTCTTAATCAGTCACTTTGAACATATTAAAATCTCTAAAAGTTTTTTTCCATCAAAGTATCCTTCATACTTACGCAGGTATTTTCTGTCATTTTGCAAAACATGTTATGGAATATAAGATACATCATACACAGGTAAGGCTGGCCATGTGAAATAAGTAAAATAAAGCAGGGAAAAAAAGAATCCTGTACCATAGCAGACCTGTAAGTGAAATGCGATAGCAGGCCACCATTCTTGTTGTGTTTTAAACAAGCACATTACTGGGGTTCATAAATAGAAAATTAGTTTAGAAACTCTGAGGTAAGCTTCTTATTTTACTCTTCACTGCTTGACTCATGCTGGATATCCATGCCCAGTTATGATCTCCACATCTGAAAGGGAATGCAGAGAAATAAAATAGAAGGAAGAACACACAGGTGATGAAAGGGTTGGAAAAAGAAGAAAGACCCAAAAGATAGAAGTATTCAGGCTGTGAAGAAAGAGCTAAGGGGATACTTTTTAATGTCCTTGAAATATAAAGACTATTATATTGAGAATGGTAACCAGCTGTTCCCCATCTCTATTGAGGACAAACCAGAAGAAAATGGCCTAAATCAAAGCAGTAACAGATTTGGGTTATTAAGGGAAATCGTGGAATCTTTTCCAGAATTAGTTAAAACTAGACAGATATTTAATTACCTAAGGAGGTTAACATACAGGAGTGAGAACTACAATCTGATTTACAAGACCCTTTTAAACTCTAATTTCTACATATTCTTTATCAAGACATATTAAAATGCATAGAGAACTATTAGATATTATTGAACACAGTCAATTAGTCTGAATTATAGGAGGCAATGAAAACTGCCTTGGATCAAACCATAATGTGAGACGCTGGACAAGATTTTTAACCACAGGATGCTTCAGCTCTGTGGAAGCATTCATCTCCAGAAGGGGATTATAACAGCATTCACCTTGTAAAAGTGTTGTGATGATTGAAAAAAAAAAAGATAATTTGTGTAAAGGATCTGGTACAATTCTTAGACATTTTAGACGCTCAGTTAATGTCAGTTCCCTTTCATGCCCTGACAGATGCAACACATGAGGTTTTGAATTTTCCAAAAGGAATAGAGATATAATACCGCGAAACTTCCCTGAACCTTTTTTTGTTCATGTTAGTCACAGAACCAAAAAGTAGGAAAGTACAAGTACCAGCCGTCAAAAAAGACCTCTCTCCAGTCTATAATTTCTCTCATTCTTTCCTCTTCCTGGCTCTCACTTTTTCCCTGGAGTTCACAGGTCTGAGTCTTATTTTGAATATCATCATGTTACTATATTACAGGTAAATTATGGTAAATCAAAAGGAATCCACATTTTCCGTTACAGGTCATCACAGCTCACTTTCCAAGTGGTCCATGACAAGGTTAATGCTGGTATAATCTGAAGGCTTCCAAGGTGTCCCAGCATTCAGAAAACAAAATTTGGGGATAGATTCTCCAGGAGCAACTAACTCTACAAACCACCCCAGGAACTGGGCTGCATGGCTTGAGAGCTCTACTGACAATTAAATCAAAGAAGAACTACAGCTCACATCTTTCAGCCCTGTTATCTGTTGCCTGGTAACCAGGCTTACTTCTGCACTCTGACCACATCACAGACGCTACAGTAAAATTATGCTAGCATGCACATCACCTAGTAATTTTCACATCAAGAGTGGGGAAAAGTTTTCTTCACAGCTTTAGAGATAATCTTTTTAAAAAGCTAAACTTTCCTGCCAGTCTGTAACCTACCCATGAAACGTGTTATCAAATTGAGCATGTTTTATTCCCTTCAAAATAAAAAGGGTCTTGGTTTTTGTGGGGTTTTTTTAATGGAACCAAACTACACGAAACTTTAAGGGCAGGAAAATATTGATACAGCTAGCTGATTCGGCTATAAAAACAGGAAATTGTTTTCCTGTCTATTTTTTATGAATAAATCACCCCATGATCTGTAAAACAAATTACATTCTCTCAAAAATCATATTATTTCTCTAAGTACATATATTACAATCTAGTTTTTTGTTGGAGAAATTTTACAAGTAGTCAAAACTATCTTTTTCAATTCCAAAGAAATTAAGATCAGTGATCATTTTTTTGCAATTTAAGCATATTGCATTTTATAAATTTAAATACATTAATGTTCACTGAATTATATCAGGCTCAGAATTGAAAGAAGTGCTTAAAAATATTGGTCCTACACCTTCCAATTCAATTAGAACACAGGGCAAGCAGAAGAACTGGTAGATAAGAGAAGACTGGGTATACGGATATGGGTACCTAAAAGGTAAAAGGTATAGGGTGGAATGATTTAATTGGGAGCTGATTTAAATGAATCTAACTAGAGCAGCAGTCCCCAACCTTTTTGGCACCAGGGACAGGTTTCGCAGAAGACAATTTTTCCACGGAATGGGAGGGGTAGTGGTTCAGGCAGTAATGTGAGCTATGGGGAGCAATGGGGAGTGATGGGGAGAGATGGGGAGCGATGGGGAGGGATGGGGAGTGATGGGGAGGGATGGAGAGCGATGGGGAGGAGATGGGGAAGGATGGGGAGCGATGGGGAGGGATGGGGAGCGGCAGATGAAGCTTCGCTTGCTCACCCGCCATTCACCTCCTGCTGTGTGGCCCGGTTCCTAACAGGGTTGGGGCCCTCTGAACTAGAGCGTACCAGAGAATCACTGTAGTCTGACAGTCTTCCAAATGCCACATGTCCCTGGATCCAAAGTGTCTGAAAGACCCAAATATCACAGGGTATCTACAAAGATAAACGAAGTGCAATCTGCTCTGCTTTCAAGGAGGCCTTTGCATGCGGAGCAGAAGAAGCTAAAGTTGTAAGAGATACAGTATTATTTGCTCTTCAAGCAATCCTATATAATCGTATCGGAGACATTGGATTCCTTCTATCCATAGCCTGATTCCTACATAATACAAATGCATGAGATTTACAACAAATCTTTACACTTAACCAAAATCCCCCAATCCTCCCTCTCATAGGACTTACATTAGCCGCAGCTAGAAAATCAGCCCAATTTGGTCTACACCCATGACTACCCTCAGCAATAGAAGGCCCCACTCCAGTCTCAGCCCTACTTCACTCAAGCACAATAGTCGTAGCAGGAATTTTCTTACTTATCCGCTTTTACCCTCTAACAGAAAATAACAAATTTATTCAAACAATAATACTTTCTCTAGGTGTCCTCACCACCCTATTCACAGCTATCTGTGCCTTAACCCAAAATGATATCAAAAAAATCATTGCTTTTTCCACCTCCAGCCAACTTGGCCTAATAATA
>NW_020837950.1:49496846-49589173 GCF_003676395.1 Aethalodelphis obliquidens
TTAGAAACCCAAACCTCAGGATACTGCTCAGTAGCCATAGCCGTTGTATAACCAAACACAACTAACATTCCTCCTAAATAAATTAAAAATACTATTAAACCTAAAAATGAACCCCCAAAACTAAAAACAATTCCACATCCCATAGCACCACCCACAATCAACCCTAAACCACCATAAATTGGTGAAGGTTTTGAAGAAACCCCCACAAGACTAATTACAAAAATAGTGCTCATAATAAAAACAATATATATTGCCATTATTCTCACATGGACTCCAACCATGACCAATGACATGAAAAATCATCGTTGTAATTCAACTACAAGAACCCTAATGACCAACATCCGAAAAACACACCCACTAATAAAAATCCTCAATGACGCATTCATTGACCTACCCACTCCATCTAACATCTCCTCATGATGAAATTTTGGTTCCTTACTAGGCCTCTGCCTAATCATACAGATCCTAACAGGTTTATTCCTAGCAATACATTACACGCCAGACACCTCAACTGCTTTTTCATCAGTCGCACACATCTGCCGAGACGTCAACTATGGCTGATTCATCCGCTATTTACATGCAAACGGGGCCTCCATATTCTTCATCTGCCTTTACGCCCACATCGGACGTGGCCTATACTATGGCTCTTATATATTCCAAGAAACATGAAATATTGGTGTACTCCTACTACTAACAGTCATAGCCACTGCATTCGTAGGCTATGTCCTACCCTGAGGACAGATATCATTCTGAGGCGCAACCGTCATCACCAATCTCCTATCAGCAATCCCTTACATCGGCACTACCTTAGTAGAATGAATCTGAGGCGGATTTTCCGTAGACAAAGCAACACTAACACGTTTTTTCGCTTTCCACTTTATCCTCCCATTCATCATCACAGCATTAGCAGCTGTTCACCTGCTATTCCTACACGAGACAGGATCCAATAACCCCACAGGAATCCCATCCAACATAGATATAATCCCATTCCGCCCTTATCACACAATTACAGACATCCTAGGCGCTTTACTCTTAATCCTAGCCCTACTAGCACTAACCCTATTCACCCCTGACCTACTAGGAGACCCTGATAACTATACTCCAGCAAATCCATTAAGCACCCCTGCACACATCAAACCAGAATGATACTTCCTATTCGTATATGCAATCTTACGATCAATTCCTAATAAACTTGGAGGAGTACTAGCACTACTACTTTCCATCCTTATCCTACTCTTTATCCCAATACTTCAAACATCTAAACAACGAAGCATAATATTCCGACCCTTTAGCCAACTCTTATTTTGAACTCTAATCGCAGACCTCCTAACCCTAACATGAATTGGGGGCCAACCTGTAGAACATCCGTACATCATTGTAGGTCAATTAGCATCTATTCTATATTTCCTCCTGATCTTAGTGCTAATACCAACAGTCAGCCTTATTGAAAATAAACTCTTAAAATGAAGAGTCTTTGTAGTATAACAAAATACCCCGGTCTTGTAAACCGGGAAAGGAGAACCCCATTCCTCCCTAAGACTCAAGGAAGAGACATTAAACCTCACCACCAACACCCAAAGCTGGAATTCTACATAAACTATTCCTTGAAAAAGCTTATTGTACAGTTACCACAACATCACAGTGCTACGTCAGTATTAAAAGTAATTTGTTTTAAAAACATTTTACTGTACACATCACATACACATATACATATGCATACTAATATTTAGTCTCTCCTTGTAAATATTCATATATACATGCTATGTATTATTGTGCATTCATTTATTTTCCATACGATAAGTTAAAGCCCGTATTAATTATCATTAATTTTACATATTACATAATATGTATGCTCTTACATATTATATATCCTCTAACAATTTTATTTCCATTATATCCTATGGTCGCTCCATTAGATCACGAGCTTAATCACCATGCCGCGTGAAACCAGCAACCCGCTTGGCAGGGATCCCCCTTCTCGCACCGGGCCCATATCTCGTGGGGGTAGCTAACGGTGGTCTTTATAAGACATCTGGTTCTTACTTCAGGACCATTTCAACTTAAAATCGCCCAGTCGTTCCTCTTAAATAAGACATCTCGATGGACTTATGACTAATCAGCCCATGCCTAACATAACTGAGATTTCATACATTTGGTATCTTTTAATTTTTGGGGGGGGCCTGCACCGACTCAGCTATGGCCTTAGAAAGGCCCTGTCACAGTCAGATAAATTGTAGCTGGGCCTGTGTGTATTTTTGACTGGACTAGCACAACCAACAGGTGTTATTTAATTAATGGTTACAGGACATAGTACTCTATTATTCCCCCCGGGCTCAAAAAACCCTATCTCATAGAGGTTTAAACCCCCCTTCCCCCTTACAAAACTGATCGTCTGCTTTAATATTCACCACCCCCCTACAGTGCTTCGTCCCTAGATCTACGCGCACTTTTTTTAATAAATCAATACTAAATCTGACACAAGCCCCATAATGAAATTATACAAATAATTTTCTACTCCACAAGTTAATGTAGCTTAAATTTTTATAAAGCAAGACACTGAAAATGTCTAGATGGGCATTATTGCCCCATCAACACAAAGGTTTGGTCCTGGCCTTTCTATTAGTTCTTAGCAGACTTACACATGCAAGCATCCGCATCCCAGTGAGAATGCCCTCCAAATCATTAAAGACTAAAAGGAGCGGGCATCAAGCACACTACACTAGTAGCTCATAACGCCTTGCTTAGCCACACCCCCACGGGATACAGCAGTGACAAGAATTAGGCTATGAACGAAAGTTTGACCTAGCCATGCTAATCAGGGTTGGTAAATTTCGTGCCAGCCACCGCGGTCATACGATTGACCCAAATTAATAGACACCCGGCGTAAAGAGTGTCAAGGAACGAGTTTATACTCAGAAACGAGTATAAACGTCCCAGAAAATAAACAGGAATTAACTTTTCATTTGTGAATAAAGGCAACCTTGGGTTTGGGAATGGCACTTATTTTTACTTTAATGCCATGTGGGCAGAAGGGCAAACCTGCACCTTTATCTTTATTTATTTCCATAGTCTGATGCTGATATGAGAAGTAAAATATAGAAAGAAATTAGGATATTTGGAAGGTAACAGTTTAAAGCTCCAACCTTTCTGGTGTACCATATCTCAGAACTACAGATTTTCAGAGACATATTTCAGAATATTTAAAAACTAGGATACTTTGACAAGAATTATTCACATATTTGTGAATAAATTTTTGTCATTTTTAAAGAGGTCAAAAGATTTCAGTGACAAATATGTAGACTAAAGCAGGTTAAGCTATATTTATCTACTAGGGTACAGGACATAAGCTAAAAACTCATCACTAACTAGCCTGATGAAAAGGACAATTCTAGAACTTAAGACGATATGGTAACTAATAAGTCCTTGTCTGGGTTTTGATTCCCATCAGATCTCTGGCACAAACTCAAGACATGCAAACTGTTCTTTAAAGCTGGAGGAACAAAAGCTAAGGAACTAATGCTGTAAATAGAGAGATATTCTGAACTCCCAGGACTTTGAGGCTATGTGCTTCTGCCCCCTGAAGAAGACAATAAACACACCTTGCTCTTTGGCACCTACCTGAACTTGCTATTCAAAACATACAAAAATACACACATACACACACCATCAGTCCCAAGTGTCAATCAATTACTTCTTTTCCTCATTTATTTGGGGAAGATGAAAATAGAGGGATTATAATTAAGGGATAAATATTTTAATTGGTACAGCAAAGCAGACTTCGTAGAATGTGCCTTATTAACCAAACCTTAAGCAAGTCTTAAAATCTTGTGTGTGGCTGCAGTTCCACCCCCTTGGACTGTTTCTACTGACATATTGCTGCTGTCTCAGCTGTTGCTGCCACTACAACTTCAGCAGCTAGGTGAGGCAATGCCAGAGTGGAAGGTAAGTTTGTGCTATTTTCAGAGAAAATCCAGAATCAAAGACTGCTGACTTAAGGTATACTAAATTCATTCTGAGAAACGGGACAGGACCTTAATAAGCAGTCAGGGCATCGACCCAAGCACACAACTCCTAAAGGAAGAGATCGAACGTTTCTCTAATGCTTGTCTTCTTTGGATTAATTATGAAGTGTGTTCTACATATAAATACTTTCTAGCTCACACTCTTTGAAATCTAAATCCTGTGGAATTGCCAGAACGTTTTGTTTATAGTAGTTTTAATGTCTAGTAGTTTGTTTATAGTAGTTTTAGTTTCTTAATACCTATTTGGAATTTTAGACCTTAGTGAGCTTACAAAAAAAAAAATTTGTAACTTGATTAAATATAAATATATACATCATCTATTTTATTACCTATTGTATCATACGTAAAGTTAAATATATATGTATATATGTATAATAAATGTATGTACATTTTAGAACTTCCCAACTTATACTTTGCTATACATTTTAAAAATACTAACACAAGCCATGAATAATGCCACTATTCTCCCATTTGTACAGTGTCCCAATGGAAGCTGTAACAAACCTAAAAGAAAATAATACTGAGGAATTCAAAATCTATACTAAAGCTAAAATATTTACACGTATAGGTGTGAACATATTTCTACTTAAGAGTTTGTACCTGTTTGAACTAAAAGATAAATTTAAATGAGTTGATAAAGTTTGGCCTCAAGGCAACTGCAAAACTAAATTGAAATGACATAATAATATTGATTTACAATGAAATGGTTATTCCCCAAAGATTCATATCAGCATGGAACTGGCCTTTTTGTTGACCTATGAAAATAAATGATCTAGGAATTTATTTTTAATTGCTATCACAGTGAAACGGACCCTACAGTCAGCTTATTGGAAGCTTACTGGAGGCCTTCACTGACTCTCCACTTTGTCATCTCCTTAGCTTAATGCATATAAAGAATTTCTGAATATTAAATATTTTTCAGGGTGAAGAGGTTGCATGATTTCTAATTTGTCTCTAATTTGCAATTTTTAAGAACACATTATCATTTCCATTAAATATACTTTTCCCTCATTTTATTTTCCTAGTTAAAAAGAAGTGTTCATTCATCTCCTAAATATAGCATATATTTTCTAAATGTGACAGACTTGAGACGTCACATGATGGCCTTGTCAAAACATCTACCCCACTCTACTGAAGGATGTCTTAACTTCTATGTTTAGAAATTCATTATTTTGTTTTAAGTCTCTGAACTTCCCCAAAATGCAAGTATCATTTGGGAAGGTATCTCACTATTCATCCTCAGATTACACGTTACTGCGTGTGAATTTATCAACTCACGACAGTAAACTTTTATAGGAAAGGATATAGTCACCAATTCCTGAAGTACAGAGGCAAGCTTGAGGGAAAACTTGGTAGCCAACTATTAACTTTGACCTACTTGAAAACGTGCCCAAGAATGACCCAGGAGGACTACGGTTGTTAGCAGTTATTTTAAATTACTCCTTATCTTTAGAGTTACGGTCAAGTTCAGAGTTACAGAGTTATAACTTAAAGCTGATAAGGGAAATAGTGTTCCCCTAACTGTATGTTAAACTAGATATTGTGCAAGTACACTCCTATTTAAAGACTTTAACTGTTCCTTAAATACAACCACCAGCAAAAGCTATATGCCATTACTTCTTTTACCTCAAAGTAGACAATTTGAATGTCTCAGGGTGTACTCAAGCAGCATCAAAGCACTAGCTATCTTTCTAGTAATTGCAAAAGGCTCCTTTTCAATGTTATTCTAATTCTAAAGCTGCAAAAGCTCAAATCTCTGTGAATACTTTTTAATTCTGTAATAGTTTATATAGAAAATAATATAACAAAAAAAAATTACCCATCACATTTAAACCAATATTAACATTTTCACCATATTTGCTTTCAATCTCTTTTCTTACAAGAAAAGAAAGGAAATCATGTTTTTAGGAAGTATTTCTCAATTTCTATGGAGCACTAGCATCCTAGATGCTACATGCAGTTTCCACCATCAAGTGGGTTTGGGAAATGCCATGAACTACATACCTCCTTCTTAGAAATTCACAATAATGTCATTACATACTGGCTCTGAAATATCCTACAGTAAAAAAACATATTTGATTGTTTAACAAAAATTTCCCCAATTCACTTAGTCAAATAATTTCCTTTTTCTGACTGGGATTTCCACAGCATCACTGCACCACAGAACACCAGCTGGAGACCTTGTTTTGGAGTAAGTTTTAGAGTCATTAAGCTTTACCACACACATAACGACCATCACCTCCGTTACTTTCTCTGAAAAACTCACAACTCAAACAGAGAAAATGCCATACTCATGCCACCTCACAGGAATCTAAAGTTGCTGAAGAGTTTGTTCCCCAGCCTACCTCAGGTATAAAGCCTCTAAGTATGTATCTGCAATTGTTCCACCTCAGTCATTTGCTGTAACAGTAGTAAAAATATGGATCACAACTGAATCTGTTACACTAATCAAACTCAGTCTACATTTTGGATCAAGCCCTCAGCTTTTAGCAATCAAAACACAAATTTGAAGAGCCAAATACCATTTATTACATGCCACAAGGAAGTGGTTTGTTGCTTGACACTGTCTTGTCATTTGATGAATCTTGAACAAATCACAAGAACTCACCTCTAGGACAAAATCTTTCCTTTGATATACTTAATAAAATGACTGCATAAAAGAAATGACATCCAGCAAAGCGTACTAGTAAAATAAGGGAGGACACCCAGTAAAGAACAAAATGTTCAGTTACATGTAGTCCTAAAACTAAATCCCTACGAACTCATGTTTGGTACCATTTAGGGGTATTTTGTAAATCAAAAGAAAAATAACTCAATGATACTGCTATGAACATATAAAACTGAACAGAGTTCTTAAAGTTCGCATTATTTTCATTTAGCTTCCAGAATTAAAAGTTTGAAAGGATTCCTATAAAAGATTAAATTTTTCCAACCTATTTTACCTTTCCTAACTTTTAAAAGTGTTCTGGACCAAATAAATCTTCTAGCATTTTGCTGAATAAACCACTGGGATATGTATTCCCTGTCTCGCAGAATGGCATTTACTGTTACAAATTAAGAGGGAAAGGTAGATGTCTCAGAAAGCAATAAATTCTAATTTGTAGGTAGTTTATATTTTCCAGAATTGTCTATCTTTTCTATCCATCTTTAAGATCAATTAGAAATAGTATCAATAGCCATAGAAAATGCTTATAAAAATCAAAGTGAAACATAAGAAACAAAAATCCCACCTTGCTGGTAGAAAAACTGTCTTTGCTGGTCTCTATCCAATATGAGTTTAAAAAATAAAGATGATAAATGGTTTAAAATTTTTATAGAAACCTCTTGGAGAATCTAGTATAATGAGTTTTATGAATGTGCTCATAATTAAATTCTCAAAAAATTCAGGGACTTGATACTACTTGAAACTTGTGTTATAAATCTCTCCTCAACTGTACTTTTTTTATGCACACCAGCAAAAAGAAAAACAAATCTTTACCTCTAAAAGTGAGTGTTGAGATAAAGCCAAATTTTTTGTGTGTGTGTAAATACAACTTAAAATGATTCTACTAAATCTCTATGTTCTAGTTTTAAGTTACAAAGGCAGGGGAGGGGATGATTTAATTTGCATTCCTAAAATCTTTGATTATTGGATACAGAACTGTTCATATGCTTAATTATCTTTATTTCCTTCTGAAATAATCCCAGTTAAATAATTGTATCTTAAAGTAATTGTTATATAACTATACTAAAGTTATATTCAGACCACTGACCTTAGTTATACTACAAAACTAAGAGGATTATGTCTTATACATCACGGTTATTTATGCT
This sequence comes from Aethalodelphis obliquidens, assembly GCF_003676395.1. Classification (NCBI taxonomy): domain Eukaryota; kingdom Metazoa; phylum Chordata; class Mammalia; order Artiodactyla; family Delphinidae; genus Aethalodelphis; species Aethalodelphis obliquidens. The sequence continues at coordinate 49,504,679 of NW_020837950.1, forward strand.
GATAATCCTTAAATGTTATATCCTGCCCTTGAGCTTCCATTACCTTTTTTCAAAACAGTCTTCAATAAAATTAAGTTTGTTGAAGGGCATAACTTGGAAAAAACATACATTTAGCAAATATGTGAGAATTATTTTTCAAGCAAAATGGAAACAAAAGATAGATATAAATACAGTTTTAGACAAAAGCACTTAATGACAAATTATTTCTTTTTAGAAAGAAAACTAAATAACACTAAATATTAAGAAAAACCATTGCAGACCTAAATTAAATAAATAAAAGGAACAGGTAACAATTTAAGAAAAGTATATGCTAACTATTATCCTCATGTAAAAAATGGAGTGATAACAAAATACAGGATGAACACAAACTGCTTATAAACAATTAAAATGATTATATAGCCTCATACACCTGTCATCTTCTAATCTTCCAGCATATTATATCCATTAATCCTCTGAGCATTACTTTGAAATAGGATGGAAGGCAACACAACTCATACCTAACTAAATAGGTTCGGTTTACAAAACTCTAGCAAGCTACCTCTAAAATTTTAAGGCCCCCTTGAGAGGAATGAGAGAGAAAGAAATTTCTAATATCCCTGTTCTCATTTTTTAATATCTGGTTCAAATCCTAAATTTAGTCAACAGAGAAAGAAATTTCTAATATCCCTGTTCTCATTTTTTAATATCTGGTTCAAATCCTAAATTTAGTCAACACTATGACAGTTTTTCTTTTTATGACATCTTTGGTCAATATAAATATCCTTTTATAATTCTTTTGGTTTTAAAATTCCTTTTCTTATCAATAAAATGATAATTGTTTGCTTTTTTAGACTTTGATATGCTAATCTTTTAGTTAACCTTATCTTATTTTGCATTTTAAAACTATATGTTTTCCTCCTGGGGGTTTCTAATTTCCAAAAGATCCATTTCTGAGAAGAAAAAATTTTTAAATGCATTAAAATCCTCTTTAATAAACTTAAGATGTGGGGTGAAGAATGAATCACATGAAATGAAAATAAAGCAGGTAAGAATTCTGAAGATAGAAAATGAGAAGGGGTCTCAAACTGAGTAGCATCAAAATCTTGTGTAAATCGAACTACTTATTTTTTAAACATTAATGTCTAAAAAGAGAAATGCACGTCACAATTCTGGAAGGATTCACAGAAACTACCTACTAACAGATAAACAGTGATTATTTTTGCAAAATGGAAACAGGGTTTGATGAAGAATCTGTTTTCACTTTATAACTCTAGGCTATTTAATTTTTATTCATAAACATAAATTACTTAAGTAATATAGTAAAATATTTTTTAAAATATGTATATGCCAACTCTTTGCTCTGAATCAAATTTACTTTGCCTAGAAAGGAACAAGTCTTTCTGCCTTTCTAAGCCACTAATGTGAAGTAAAGTAGTCTTGCCCTAAATAGTTCACAAGTAGCTTCTAGTAGCTACTAATAAGTTTAATCTACTTATAACATATCACTTTAAAATTTATTGTCAGCAAACATTTCTGGAGTGACTATAAAGCACTGGATACAGTTTTTGGCACTTTCATTGCCCATAGCCTAATTCTTTTATAATGATCCTAAACACTCTTAAAAAACTGAAAGATGATCTCCTTACATCCTTTAACATATATACCTATCTGTTTTCCCACCTCTACAGAAGACATTTTAAGTAATGATATAATCATGAAAGTACAGTTTGATCTGGTTGGTTGGAGAAGCTTTAACTCCTCTCTTTCTCTCACTAAAGATTCCCATGGGTTGTGTCTTCCAAATATATCAAAATCCAACCATTTCTCACTACTGAATAAATACCCTACACAAAACCATTATCTCTTGTTTCAATTATTTCCATCACTTCCGAACTGTGCTGATTATTTATACCCTTGCCCCTGTATAATTTATCTTCCACACAATAGCTTGAGTGATCTTTTAAAAATATGTAGCTCACAGAAAATCCCAGAGACTCTACCAAAAAAAGGTCACAGGATACAAGATCAATAGACAAAATTCAATCATATTTCCATATGTGAGCAATGAAGATGTGGAAACTGAAGTTTTTAAAATACCATTTATAATTGCTAAAAAAAGAGTGGATTCCCTAGTACAAATATAACAAAACGTGTACAGAATCTGTATGCTGAAATTACAAAACAATGATGAAAGAAATCACGGATCTAAATAAAGGGAGAGACATACTCACAGATTGGAAAACTCAGAAGAGTAAAGATATTAATTCTCCTCAAACTGCTCTACAAATATAATACAATTCCTATTAAAATCCCAGTAAGATTCTGTAGATATAGACAAGATTATTCTAAAATGTATATGGAAATGCAAAGGATGAGAACAGCTAATAGAACTTTGAAAAAGAAAATAAAGGGGGAAGAATCATTCTAACTGATATTAAAACACAGAGTAATCCAGACAGTGTGGTACTGGAGAAGAGTCAGACACATGGATCAGTGGAACAGGATAAAGAACCCAAAAACAGATACATGCAATATGCTCAACTGATTTTTCACAAAGATACAAAAGCAATTCAACGGAAGAAGGATAGCCTCTCTTCAACAAAAGGTGCTTAAGCAATTAGATATACAAAGGCCAAAAAAAAAAAAAAAATTGAGCCTCAACCTAAACCTGTTATCTTATACAAAAAAATTAAGTCAGAATGAAAAACTTCAAAAATTAAGAGAACATTTTCAGGATCCAAGGTTAGACAAACAGTTTTAGACTCAATACCAAAAGCACAATCCATAAAAGAAACGATTGATAAATTGGACTTTATCAGGATTAAAAACTTTTGCTCTGTACAAGACCCTGTTAAGAGGATGAAAAAACATGCTATAGAGGCAGAAGAATGTATTTGCAAACCTACCTAAGAAAAGAGTAGTGATTATTGTACAATATACAAAGAACTCTCAAACTCAAGAGTAAAAACCAAATAGTCTAATGAGAAAATGGTATATCCAAAATATACCAAGAACTCTTACTATTCAACAATAGAAAATGAACAATCCTATATAAAAATGGGCAAAAGATCTAAACAGACAACTCACCAAAAAAGATATACAGATGGCAAATAAACATGAAAAGATGCCCAACATCAGGTATCATTAGTGAATTACAAATTAAAACCATGGTAAAATACACTATACACCTATTGAAATGGTCGAAGTCCAAAAATACAGCACCAAATGCTGGCAAGGATGTGAAACAACAGGAACTCTCATTCACTGCAGGTGGGAATGCAAAACAGTACATCCACTTTGGAAGTTAGTTTGGTGGTTTCTCACAAAAATAAGCATACTCTGAAAAAAAAAAAAAAAAAGCATACTCTGGTTACCATATGATCCAGCAACTGTACTCCTTAAAGAGTTGAAAAACCATGTCCAAACAAAAACCCACACACAGATTTCATAGCAGCTTTATTAATAATTGCCAAAATTTGGAAGAAATCAAGATGTCCTTCAGTAAGTGAATGGATAAACAAACTATGGTTCATCTACAGAATGGAATATTATTCAATGCTAAAAAGAAATGAACTATCAAGCCATGAAAAGCCATGGAGTAAACTTAAATCCATATTGTTAAGTGAAAGAAGCCAATCTGAAAAGGTTATGTACTGTATGATTCCAACTATAAGACAATCTAAAAGGCAAAACTATGGAGACAGTAAAAAGATCAGTGGTTTCTAGGGTTTGGGGAGATGGAGGAATGAATAGGCAGAGCAGAGGGGATTGGCCACCAAGAAAGTCCTGGACTATCATCTTGACAAGAACTTTTCATTCTCAAAGGTGTGATACTGTGAAAAGTTGACCACCGCTCATTTTTAAAAGGCAATTATTTTAATATCAGAGCCTAACATGTTATGCATGCTAAGAAGCACTTCATTTAGATCATCTTCCTCAGAAATACCTAAAGTTACACATGTTCCATGAGCTTGAACCATCACATCTGGCTTTCAATATTTAAATCCTAATGAATCTGATTTTATTATATGATTTATTTGTATCAATATTTTTTCTTAAAATCTTTGTGCTTAAAACAACTACAGGGACTTCCCTGGTGGCGTGGTGGTTAAGAATCCCCCTGCCAATGCAGGAGACACGGGTTCCATCCCTGGTCGGGGAAGATCCCACATGCCATGGAGCAACTATACCCATGTGCCACAACTACTTAGCCTGCGCTCTAGATTCCGCGAGCCACAACTACTGAGCCTGTGTGCCACAACTACTAAAGCCCACATGCCTAGAGCCCATGCTCCACAACAAGAGAAGCCACCGCGATGAGAAGCCCGCGCACCGCGACGAAGAGTAGCCCCCACTTACTGCAACTAGAGAAAGTCCGCGCACAGCAACAAAGACCCAAAGCAGGCATAAAAGTAATTAATTAATTAATTAAAATTTAACAAAAACAACTACAAAAATTAAAATTAAGCTACGCATACATAGCCAAAACCCAAAGAATAAGAAATAACAAACCTACTAAGCAGGAAGTCAGTTCAAGTGGAATGCTGAATTTTTTTTTCACATCTTTATTGGAGTATAATTGCTTTACAAAGGTGTGTTAGTTGCTGCCGTATAACAAAGTGAATCAGCTATACATATACATATATCCCCATCATCTTGCGTCTCCCTCCCCTCTAGATGGTCACAAAGCACCGAGCTGATCTCCCTAATAGCCATGTTTGTTAGGAGATTTCATTAAACTATTTGTTTAAAAGATGTTCAGAATCTAGAATTCTATCATGTTTTCCTAAATAAGTACTCATTCAAACCTCTGAAAACCATGAACACTAATATCACTGACTAACTGGTCTAGATGTAGGAAACACCACCCTGTTGGCCAACTGAAATCTGCCTGGGGGTCAGGGGGTGGCGCAAGGGGAGTCTGTATTGCAAGTACAACACTCCAACCATGAAACAATATTTCAAACCAAACAATCTCTGGACTCCTAGGTATCCTTCCAACTTAGAACTGTGTTGCATGTATTTACTTCACTTAAACGTCAACTCAGAATTTGGAATTAAATAGCCTCTGGGTTTCTTGGCACACTGCCGAAGAAGAGAAGCCCTATTTAATCCTCATATTACTTAAATTTGTACAAGTAGATTTAGAGACATAGATATAAATTTTGTATATCTAAAGTCAAAAACAGTACATATCTTAGTGTTAAGGTAGTAACAGATGCCATGGGTCCATAAATTAACCACTACCACTGTATACAGAAAAAAATTTATGGAATTTCATTCTAATACATTAGCAATAGTTTCCAGTTCAGTAAAAGAAAAAGAAATCCTTTAAGTAAAATTGACACTGATTTTATATTTATAAAATCTTATATATATGTAAAATCAGTGTCAATTTTACTTAAAGGATTTTTAAGTAAAAAATATATACATATAAACTATATATATTTGATTGGGAGGTAGGTTTACTTGACTGGGAGGTAGGATTCAAAACCAAATTAATATTTGAGAAAAGTAGCACTTTTACAAAGAGTCTGAACACTAAGATCTATGATAGCATTCTAAAGCAAAAGCACAAGAAATTCAACAGGTTGATTGCCCACACCCAGCGCTTGTCCTGGATCAAGATACAGATAGAGAGACAGAAGTTTATTGAGAGCTTACTTTATGCCAAGCAATGTACTCAGCACTTGACATACATTTCCTGCTGTAATCCGCCCAATAACCCTGTGAGGTACATATTATGTTACTCCTCCAATGTTATGCATTGAAACATGAATGCTCTGAATCGCTGTTTATTTATTACCACTGGCATACTCAAATCCTAAAAGCTATTTTTATTTTCATTAATTCTGTGCTACTTATAAGGCAAACATATTTCTCCTAGACTTAGAAAACATAGCCATACTCACTTGTTACTTTGGGAGACTTTCTGCTTCCACATAAAATAGATTGTGCTATTTGCAGTATTATGAGAATACTAGTTATCACAGACCAACTCATTCAGTAATTGAATTAAACCAGGAGAGGTCACACTTTCATTAGTACAAAACAGATATTAATCGAAAAAGACTACTTCTTTTTTTGGAAAGCAACGTTTCTTCATAACCAAATAAACAGTGAATTTTCAACTACTCTTCATAATGTAATGAAGCATAGCTCACCCACTTTCATGAGACAGACTCTTCTAACATGAAATGTATGTTTTCTAAGAATTGGTGTTGTATTAGACTTAAAAGAGAATTTCCTATGTTTACTAGATGTAAGTGACCATACAGTCTGGGCTCTGAAATAAATGGAGAGATAAAACCATGTACGCAGATTGGAAGACCAAATGTTAATAGGTCCATTCTCACAGAAGTAATCTATAGGTTCAATGCCATTCAAATAAAACTCCTGGTGGATTATCTTTGTAAGAAATTGACAAGCCTAACACATGTAAAATCGATAGCTAGTGGGAAGCAGCCACATAGCACAGGGAGATCAGCTCGGTGCTTTGCGACCACCTAGAGGGATGGGATAGAGAGGGTGGGAGGGAGATAAGAGGGAGGAGATATGGGGATATATGTATATGTATAGCTGATTCACTTTGTCATAAAGCAGAAACTAACACACCACTGTAGAGCAATTATACTCCAATAAAGATGTTAAAAAAAATTGACAAGCCATTTCTAAAAATTATATGAAAATAAAAGAACCTAGGATAGATAAAACTAGCTTGAAAAAGAACAAAATTAGATAACATACACTATCTAATGAAGCTACAATCAAGACATCATGGTAATGGCATAAAGACAGACAAATGAATCAGGCTACTGGACAGAAACTGACGCGCACATATACGGTCAATTGATTTGACCAAGGCACCAAGGCAATTCAATGGGGAAAAGAAAGTCTTTTCAACAAAGGTGATGGAACAATGAGATAAACATGAAAAAGATGAACCTTGCCCTTTACTATATACCATATACAAAAATAAATTCTAAAAAGATCAAAGACTGAACTCTAAAGCTAAAATAAACCTTCTAGGAGAAAACACAAGAGAAAATCTTTGACTGTGAAGCAGGCAAAGATTTCTTAGGACACAAAGCAGTAACTATGAGAAACAAAACTGGTAAATTAGACTTGCATCAATATTAAACATTTCTGCTCATCAAAAGACGCTAGTAGGGAAATGAATAGGCAAACTACAGCTTGGGAGAAAATATTCACAATACATATAATCTGTACCTCGACTGTATAAAGAAACCTTAGAAATTTGCAAAAAAAGACAAAAACAAATAATCCAAAAATGTTTAAGAACAAAATTCTTAAACACTCAAGAATAAAAAAGATGTACAAATGGCCAATAAATACGTTAAAAGGTGCCCAACATCATTAGTCATTAGGGAAATACAAATTAAAACCACAAGATACCACTTCACACCCACTAGAATGGCTAAAAAAAAACACTGACAATACCAAATGCTGGTGTGGAGGATCTAGCAACCGAAATTTTCATACACTGCCAGCGGGAAATTAAATGGTACAACCTCTCCAGAGAACAGTCTGGCAGCTTCTTGAAAGGTACATCTTACCTTATGATCCAGCAATTCTACTCCTAAGTATTTATACAATAGAAATGAACACATATTCTTTTACACAAATGCTCACAGCACTTTTATTCGGAAAACAGCAAAGAACTGGAAACAATTTAAATGTCCCTAAACAAGTAAATGGATTGATATATTGACACAATCATATAATGGAATACTGCTCCTTAGCAATAAGAAAGAATAAGCCATAAGCAATAACAAAGATGAAGTCTCCAAAATGTTATGTTGGGTGAAAGAAGCCAGACGCAAAAGAATATACAGCATTTGTTTTCATGCACATGAAGTCCAAGAAGAGGCAAAAAACAATACATGGTGATAGAAACCAGGAAGTAGTTGTCTATCGGGTGAGAACTGACGGGAAGGGACATAAGAAACATTATGCAGTGATAGAAACATTCTATATTTTGTTTGGGGAGGTGGCTACACAGACAGATACAATTGCCAAAATTCATCGAAATATACATTTATGATTTGTGCATTTTAAATTGTTTCTTAATAAAAGGTATGTTAGGTTTTTTTTTGTTTTCTTTGTTTTTTTAATGTTTTAGCTGTGGTATTAGAAAGAACTAGGTTCAAATTCCAACAGCACGTTTCTTCTCTCCATGACCTTGGGAAAGTTCCTTAACTTCTCAGTCCCTTGGTTTCCTGATTTTCAATGTGCATATAATAAAAGCACCTACGTCTGTCATAGATTATTGTGAAGATTAAATGAAATAATGGACTAGAAAGCACTTAATGCAGTGCATGAAATAAGTCAGCTCCAAAAACTTGCACTATTATTACTAATTCATTATTAATCAAAGCTTTCCAAAGAGCATGCCTAATACAATCATAGGTAAGGACATATACAATTTTCCATCTAAAACTAATTTCTTGCCACAGTAAGTTACAACAAAAAGCCTCTTCTGCTACTGCAGTTTTGATTAAAATACAGTGATTATTGTAAACTGATTTCCAGTGGACAATGGAAAAACACAGGATTGAATTTGCAGCAATAATAACTGTAGAGTATAGAAAAAATAAAAATAAAACAAAAGCCCTCAAACCTGCATTCAAATCATCATCCCTTCCTGCACTATTTCAATAGTCTCCTAACTAGTCTCGAAGCTTCTATTCTTGGACCTTTCCTCAACCTGTTACCTGAGAGAAGCTACAGTGACTGTTTTATAAACATAATTTAGATCATCTCATGCCCCTGCTTAAGTTACTTCAACAGCTAAGCAATGCTCTCAAAATAAAATCCACATTTCTTACTATGGCCCACCAGACCCTCCATGATGTAACTTTTTCTTACCTGTCCATCTTCGGTCAGTCACCTCCACCCTCACTAACTGCATTTGAACTCCAACTGGCCCCTTCTGTCCTTCCAGACTGCCAAATCCTGTCTTATCTCCTGCTTTTTCACTTGCCATTTCTTATGCCTCGAGTGCACTTGCCCAGCTTCTCCTCTCCCTGTAAGCCTCAATTCAAATGTCTTATCCTCAGAGAAACTTTTCCTGGCCACCCTGTGTGAAGTTGGCCTCCCAGGATCAGTTTCTATTACATCCTCTTGATAGCACTTATTAACTCCTGCACACAGCTTATGTCCACGTTTGCTGTCCATCTCCCACCATTAGACTATAAGCTTCACAAGAATAGAAACTCTCATTTTCACGCAGCATCCTCAGTCCCTCGCAGATAGTAAGTGCTCAGTACAGAGTTCTTATATTAATTACTGAATCCATAAGGGTGACTATACTTTTTTCTTGACTTCTCAGGTAGTATTAATAGCAAATTCATTTCAGCAACATACTCATTGTCAACTTTTTTCGAAGCTCATCTTTTTATGGTTCTGTTTACTTCTTATTCTCATGTCTTTTGTCTGGGTAGTAGCTTATTCTAAGTGACAAAATGAACTAAAATGATGAAGGCAGTAATAATACAAAGTCTCCTCAGATGAAAGAATTTCATATAATGGCAGAAAGTGCTTCCTATTTCTTAGAGATATTTCACTAAGGTACTCATGAGTAATACTGGCCATATACACTCTATTTCATTTGCTATAGAAACCTCTTCCATCAAACTACAAATACATATTGCAGAGGAATTTTTACCTTGAATAGGTTCATCAAGAACCCAAATACACAGGGACCAAAACCGTAACATTATTAACAGAGCCAGGCCTATAGTTGAGGTACCTTTTCCATTTATATGACATTTCCTTACTGCAATTCCTAGAGTTCTGGGCCTTACTGTAATTCCTTCACCTAGCTATAGAAAGGATTGAAAGTGTTGCTATTTAAATCACTTTGCTCAGAGCAGCTTTCTTCTACCTGGTCCCTAGTTCAACTCACTTGACCCTCCTTCTGCAGAGTGAATGCATGACTAAACTTTTTCTAACCTTGTTTATTCTTATGTCACTTGTACACACAATTTACAAGGCACCACATTTACACCTTCTCTTGCTAAGTTACATGACAGTTAAAAGAGTTACCACTGAACTGGTAAAGTCTTATCAAAAAGTCACTTATTTAGCAGTTACTGTGGTATCACATATTTCATGTCACTGACTTAAAAAATGCAACACGTATAACCCTTAGATGTTAAGTCATCAATTTCAATACATTCACCAACTGATTCTTCTTAAGAAATGCTACAAAAATCCAAACAGACTGACTAGCATTTCAACTTCTTTCCTATAAATCTGCTCCCTCACTAAAGGAACACAGGAAAGCAAAAACACGCCACAAAATTAAAACACAGGTAACGGATGTAAAATAAAACTGAAGGTTAAGAGACCTAGATTCAAAGACTAAGAGACCATAGGCATTCATTTGATTTCTCTGTTTATCAGCATTCCCAGGACTTAAAAAGGGCTTGCCAAACCTTCCCTAATTGCTTGTCAGACTTTATAAGGATATAAGATTATAACTGTAAAAATTACTTCAAAAAGTTTAAGAGTACTATCAAAATGATGATTCTGCAATTATTAATGAGTTCCCAAGGAGTAAAAAATTACCAGTGTAACAGAAACAATTTTTGTAAGCACTATATAACATTATCTTCACTAATCATATTATTCCTTGCCTCTTATTCCCTAATGGTAAAAAAACAAACAAAAAAACATTTCAAACTATTAAAAGTAATCTAAGAAAAAGTTACTGCTCTCCTTATACCACTCCCTCTCACAAGTTCATTCCCCTTTTCTAAGTTCACAGCTCTATATGATTGTAGAGCCACAGGACACGAAAGCTGTGCTCTAGTCTCAACCCTGATACTCTCTACTGCAATGTCAGACGGATCATTTCACTTCCTTGGGCCCAGTTTTCTCATCTTTAAAATTAGGCAACTGGACTCCAGCAGTGGTACCTAGACTCCTGGGGCATGAGCAACCTCTTTCAATGTCAAAACACCCAACTACACATGACAGTGGTGGAGTTTCTAGTATTACTGGTTGAGCTTTTATGAATTCAGTAAAACTTTTAAATGAATTTGCTTTTAATCAAAATGGCATCCATTCACAATGCTGTCATTGTACGGTAGTTCACATATTTTCACATACGTTAATCAGTACACATGAATACACAGACCTCTATAAGTAATTAAATGACAATGGCCCTGGGCCTACAATATGGGAACTTTTGAACTAGAGAAGGTTTAAGAACTCCGCCATCCTACCCTGTGCCCAGTTATGACATGACATGATCCTATACAAGGGAGAGAACATAAGCTAAAGATACTCACAATTCACAAGGTAGGTTAATGGGTTAAGCAAATGCTAGTTCTTCTAGCACTTCTATTTAATATATCCCTTTTTAAAGACTTGAAAATGTTTCTTTCTATAGCAATTTTTCTTTGGCCATCTTTGAAATGTGACTTTTCGCACAATATTCAAACAAAAGGAGTGAAATTTGAGTTTTCATTAGTCACTATGACTCCTTGAAGAGTTCATGCTTATTCCTTTAAAACGTAAGTACCTCGTCTATGTAGTGCATCGTCTTAAAAAAATGCATGATAGGAAGTCATGCTCTACAAGAAGTGCTACACAGTACAAATGAAAAAGATGTACGAGTGGTTATTACCTAATTTCCAAATAATCTCAAATAAACATGGGATAAAAATTAATATAAATATGTAGTAAATATAAAGTAAATGCGCCTATGCAGGACAGATTTACCAAAACGTTGCCCACTGAAAAATGTGTAAGTTTTTTTTTTTTTAACTTACTTATTTTATTTATTATTTATTTTTGGCTGTGTTGGGCCTTTGCTGCTGCGCGCGGGCTTTTCTCTAGTTGCGGCGAGCAGGGGCTACTCTTCGTTGCAGTGCGCGGGCTTCTCACTGCGGTGGCTTCTCTTGTTACGGAGCACAGGCTCTAGGTGCGTGGGCTTCAGTAGTTGTGGCTCACAGGCTCTAGAGAGCAGGCTCAGTAGCTGTGGCGCACGGGCTTAGTTGCTCCGCGGCATGTGGGATCCTCCTGGACCAGGGCTCGAACCCATGTCCCCTGCATTGGCAGGCAGATTCGCAACCACTGCGCCACCAGGGAAGGCCGAATGTGTAAGTTTTGAAGGCAGACATAGGTAGACTAGGGGAGAGGAGTAAGAAAGGTGCTTCAGGTGTTGAGTTGTATGTGCAAAGAGACAAAGTGAAACGACGAAGCAGCATGCTTATCAATGTTGGTTATCAGCAAACCAGCGTCAAGAAAAGCACCATTTCAGGAGGCTTCTGAGCAATTTCAAAAGAAATCTTTGTAACCCTCCTGTGTACCTGTAATAGCGGTTGCCTTATATTTATGGAAGGAGTCTCAGTTCTCAGTGTCTTTTCTACTGCATAAGCATTTTCTCTTTGATTAGTTTTAACACCTCTAGGCATGAACACCACAAATGAAAGATCAAAGAGTATCTAAATGCTTCTCTGATTTAAAAAACTGTTTCTCAGCAAGTACCAATCCTTTTTTAATCGCTAAACTGAACATCTGTTTTATTTCTACTTTTTTTTCAGCCACTTTTGTTTTAAATGAGTTAGAAATCCATAAAAAGAGAGAAGAGTCAAGTGACCAGGTACAATCATTAATTCAAATTAAATATCCATAATGTTGAAATTACCAAAAGTTAATTTGCTACTCTGTTGAAAGCTTGGCTGGCATTCTAAAAGCAGAGATAGAGAAAAAAGATAAGAGTTGCTAAACATGTTTTTACATAAAGGTAAGGGGCCATTTCACTTATTAAATATAGAAATATAGGTTCTGCTCAAGCAAGTAGCTTTTAAAGTATGAAATTACATAAATGGCATTTTCTTCATGAGTAAACTGTGATGCACACATCTAATTATAATAGGCCTTTTTATAAGGTGATTACTTAACATCTGCCTTTTAAAATACATAATACAAAGCAACTTTGTTCACGACTCAACCACCGGTAAGCCAAAGAGTAAGCCAAATATGTACAAATGAAAACAAGTTTCCATTCTGACTTTGAACAGAACTGACAAAAAAAGAAATTTAAGGAAAAAACAACTTTCATTTTTAAATATCAGAAAGATTCTCACCTGACTTCTATAATAGAATGAAAGAATGGGAATTTTGTTTAAAATTCTCATGTTTAACAAAATTTTTTTTAAATAAGTGTAATTGTGTTTTAGCTTTCAGCTGAGGGTACAAAAATCTTTGCACACAAAACCTCTAAGAAACACAGAAGATCAAGAGTAATATAAAAGCCTCATTCTAGATGTTGGTTACAGGAGATAAGTTCAGTTGTTTAAACTTCCTTATTTCTTTTTTCTTAGTTCTTTCTAAAATGCAACATTATATGGGCATGGAGAACCCTGTGGCGAATTTTACTTGATCTAATTCAGAGTTGATAACTGGAAGAAAAGGTCATAGAACCTCTTACTGAATCACAGCTAACATATTTACATAATAATATTCTACTATATTCTAATATACAATAGAACATACTAATTAGAATATACTAATATAGTAAAGAATATTTTTTGTTATTCTTTTTCATTGACTCCTTAGATTTAGCCTTCTCAAAAATAATTTTTCCAAGTAGGTGGCATATATACAAATCACTTCATGAGTATGCAAATCAAATAGCTCCAATTGTTCAATATTAACTACTGACAATAACAGAGTGGGTGGTCTGAGCATTAATGACAAAGCAGCTTCACCATTTCAAGAACTAGCCGACTGTCTAGAAACACTGGTTATTAAAATGACAGCACCTTCATAATCAACAAGATGCAACAAATTTGAAAAGCTGATGGGATAACATGTTTTACTGTGGACACATTTATATTTCTCTAAATGCAACACATACATTCATGTTATTACAAAGGGAAAACAAGAATAAAATGTGAACGCTCCACTTACTCTTTTAAAATGCCTCAAGAAAAGAAAAAGAGGAGAGAAAAATCAACTTAAATAAGCCAGGATTTTTATTCTTTTATTGAATATGACAAACTTTTAGGTTATAATGTGTAATCATCAAATTAATAAAGTAGATTTTGAAAATGATCCACTACACATTAGAACACACACACACACACACACACACACGCCCCACAATGAAGTTATTCACCTATTAGAGAACTGCAAAACCAACAGCACATAGGAGCCTAAGGCAGAATAACCCATAAGGGATATTAAATTTGAAATTCTACCTTTAAAAAAACTTGTATAATATGCAATATATAATTTATAGACATAAATAAAATGTACATGGTGCTTTACAATTTGCAGAGTGTTTTCATATTAAATTGTTTGATTTTTCACAATAACCCTGAGAGAGACACAGGACAAGGGTTATTATTCTGGTTCTAATAATGAAGAATTGAATCTCAGTAAAGTTAAAATATAGCTATAGTAACTTAATAAACAGCAAATTTCTAAGAAACAATAAGGTGGCTGAGAAATTTTTACATTGAACATAAAACAATTATAAAGAAAGGAAAAACAAAAGGGAGACTCAAGTAGACATATAAAACCAAATGACATTAAATAAAGCATATTTATATAACTACATTAGTACTATCACCTCTGCTAATGGCAACAGAATGAGTCCCCATAACTTTCTACAAAAGAAATGGCTAAAATTTTGAATATCGGAAATAATAAAAATGAAAAGTATCCTTTTACCTTCTTTGTTAGAGCAGGCATTTAAAAGACTCCACCAACTTTATATAACTACTCCTCAAGAACATATTGATGGAGATTATTTAGAAAAAAGTATATCCTCATTTATAACTCATATTGAATTAGAAGTCTACCTGATTCATCACTAAAATAATAAGAATTCCACCCACTAACATCCCCATAGCTATATCTGAGCTTACTGCCATCTCTGAACAACAAATCTATCACTTATTCAATAGAAGCAATGGAGCTGTGATCTGATCATTTGGTCCAATAAATTGTTTAAAAAATACAAAAACAAAAATTAAAACAGACCTCAAGCAGAAGGCTTTTCAAAAAGGCTTTCTTTCCCACTCATAATTGTCATTTTACTTTGAAATATTCACATACAATCAGGTCTTCCAAGTCATCCAATTTATTTCAAAGGCTTTTTACATGCCACTCCTCAATGCTGATCTATTTTAAATACAGTTTTATTGTATCTAGTATTAGATATTGTGTACAATGAAACATATTAAATCCTTAAACTCTTCACCTAGATTAGTCCCACAAACCAACATTGTGCATACCATACTTCCACACATCCTAGCACTTAAAAGATACTGATTTAGAAAGGCAATTTGCTGCAAAGTTAATAACTGAATTTAATCAAAGTTTGCTACTTTTTTGCTTAAAAACAAGTGAAACAAAGGAAGAAGCAGGTAATACAATGGCATATACTCTCTTTTAATGTCTAAATTAGTACCTGCAAAAGCTTAATGAAGTTTGCAGATACCTTGCAAGCCTAGGGCATGGATAACACTCCAAATCACTGCAATGAAGTACTCAACAAACCAAAACTTTTCAACAAAGTACATGGCATTTAGATCTGAAAATATAACGAACACTATGGCCCTTCATTCATACTAAAATTAATATGATAAAACTAGTCAAATGAAAAGTAATTACGAAAGCCAGGCCAAGGGCTAAAGAAAAAAATATATACCGCAAAGCTAAAGGTTAAAAAAAATTGCAAAAATATCCCTCTGGCTTCTCGTGACTTATCACATTTATCATACACTAAAAAAGTCAAAATGCTAATGAGAGGTTAGAACTGGCAAACCCCATCACAATGTCAAATATGCATACTGTTAAAAACTCCATTTTCCCCCTCAGGTAAATAAATATGCATCATGTCTACGGCAACACTTCTTTTCATGTAGTAAAATATGCAAGGTAACAGCTTACAGAATAAAAATATCTTGGGGCAAAATGACCCCACACATTCCTGTGTATAATACAGCGATCAAAATTATAAATACATAGGGCTTCCCTGGTGGCACAGTGGTTGAGGGTCCGCCTGCCGATGCGGGGGACGCAGGTTCATAACCCAGTCCGGGAAGATCCCACATGCCGCGGAGCGGCTAGGCCCGTGACCCATGGCCGCCGAGCCTGTGCGTCCGGAGCCTGTGCTCCGCAACGGGAGAGGCCACAACAGTGAGAGGCCCGCGTACCGCAAAAAAAAAAAAAAAAATTATAAATACATAATATATATTCCTTTCTTTGTTTTACCAATTAGAATGTTCATTTAATTATCATATACAGCCTTTTAGATAGACTGCTAAAAAACCCCTACTATTCACATTTGCCAAAAAATGGAAGTAACCTATGTGTCTACCGACAGATTAGTGGATAAACAAAATGTGGTATATACCTACAATGGAATATCATTTAACCTTAAAAAGGAAGGAAATTCTGACACATGCTACAACATGGATGAACCTTGAGGACATTATGCTAAGCGTAAAAATCCAGTCAGAAAAGGACAAGTATTGAATGAGTCCACTTGTACGATGTATGCAGAGTATTCAAATTCATTGGGACAGAAGATAGACTAGGGGGAGGGGAAAATGGACAGTTATTGTTTAACAGGTACAGAATTTCAGTTAGGGAAGATGAAAAAATTCTGGAAATGGATACTGGTGATGGTTGCACAACAATGTGAAAGTACTTAACACCACTTAACTGTACACTTAAAAGTGGTTAAAATGGTATATTTCATGTTACATATATTTTACCATGATATAAAAAAAAAAAACTTTACTAATTACATCTATCCTTCACTCTCCTTAATGTTTCTGCTAAGGAATAATAGCATTTCCATAATTCTTTGTAAATATTTTGTGTCATTTAGTTAATGAATTATCTTTAAAAGGCAGTACTTCTTTACATTAATAATTAAAATAGGAAATAGGTCCAAAACAAAACATCAGGCTCACTAATAAATGAGACTCTGCATTGAGAAAAAGCGGAAGGAAGATTGCATTTGGGTCAGTGAATTTGGGCAAGGGCTAGAACCAAACAGCTGCAATGTACTCTCTCCATCTGGGAAGCCAGAGTCAGATGGAATATATGCACCTACAACAATGTGGTAGGTCCCTCATTATTTTTCACAACTCCAGATTAGCCTTTCGAATCATAAAAAGTTCAGCAAATTGCCTAAGGTCATCTGGCTGATGTTAGAAATCAGTTTCCAACTCTTTATAAAAGAGCTGACAAATCAGCTTTTATATATTGCAGACTCAGAAGAATGAGTGAAGAATCAAAGTATTTCTTTGAAAATCACTATTGTGAGGAGAAAAATTTAAGTTGCATGAATCAATAAATTAAACTCCTATCTATGAAATCACTGTACTTTGTTTTCTGACAGTTCTCCCTAAATTAGACCTGAGTATTATACAAGATGGTCTGTACATGTTCCCTTCCAATATGCTCCATAAATAATGGTTTCATGTGTGTGGCTGTTTAAATATACCCATATAAAAACCCACAAGGGAGAAAGAATGTGTGGGAAAGTTAACCAGTCTCATATTTTTAGTTGACTTACCAACTTGATTTTTTTTTTTTAATGAAAACAGAATACTGCACAATGGATGAATGCAGAAGAATGTTTTTTATGTGTTGTCATCCTCTTCAGATTCTAGCAAACACACATGTTACTTTTCATGATCCCTGTATCTCTCTCTTTGGAATCCTGTATATATATATGGTTTGAATGAAAATACAACAGTAAAATATATAATGAAATAACATCAGTAGATACTCACTATTTCAAATACAAAGCAAACTTTTCCAGTATGAATTTCTCCACGTCACTAAAAATGTCTTGAGAAGAGTCAAGTCTGAAAGGCTATTAATCCAACCTAGTCTTCAAAACTAATTAAAGCATTTTATGAAAGATGTAACAATGTGGGGAACAATGCTTATCAATGCAGTTGGAAATAGCCATCAAATTGTAAATATATATGGCAATATAGAACCATCCAACAAATGTCTCACCGTTGATGCAAAGTAGGTTTTTTAATGTTGTAAACATAAATACTAACTGAATTAGCATACCCCTTAAAAAAAAAATTCCTCCGTTCTTTTTCATTCCTAAAACTGTTCATAGCACTTAGAAGCACAATACATGAAAATAATCCACAGATGGGTTAATCTTGCATTGCCAGATCAAGAAAATACAACGCTGCAAAAGAGAACTGAAATTCATCACTCAAATTTCATGGGAAAGAGAGGCAGCATTCTTAGGCCTTTAATAAATCCTAAATTCACTCTTCAATTTAAAAGATGAAAATGGAAACTCCTCACTGATTATCAAGCTAATCTGGGATTTTGGTGAAAGACAACTTCAGCCCACTTCTTCTCAGCACCCCCCAGCCCCCCCAATCACTCCTCAAAACAGCTCTCCACCACAAAAGCAAAATATCTAGCAAATTTTATACCAGTGTCCACAAGACTATGGGTATCTGCCACAGCCTGGCAAGTAATGTGCAGAAACAGACACCTCTCCTACAGAGGTGTAACAGGAAGGGGTGGGTCTAGTGTAAGAATATTACCACACTTCCCATTCAATCAAAAGAAAAATACCCATTTGCATCAATATTCTAACAAAAATCCATGATACAAATAAAGATCCCCAGGCCAAATTCTTTCCAGTAATAGTTGACATGAGTAAGGAGATCATACAGGAACAGACAGGTTGGATTGATGATTCTTTGACGTGAAACAGATGTTCCTTTCAACTCTGCGCACAGCTAATTTAAAATAATGGTTAAACAAAGACCTTCCGAATTGGTATGATGTCTCTATTCCTCATACATAAAGGAAGATGGTCATAATTCACTTTCTTACTCTGAAACTCTACTTCCATATCTTTTTCACACATCAAAAGATCTATCTAAATTACAATACTTTCTTACCTATGTGTTACATGCACATATGTTATAATGAAAATTAATCAGGTTAGTAAACCAATAATTCCTATAGTACACTACAGGGTACTATCTTTTTCATAAACTATTTTGTATTTCTTGAATGTGTGTTTGTGTGTGTACAGTATTTTCCTCCAGTCCTAGGAACATATACAAGATAAATAAAAACATAGGTTTTCACAATGAACTTGGACACAAGTGTTCATAGCAGCATTATTTATACTAATAGCCAGAAAGTGGAAACCATCCAAATTCCCGTCAACTGATGAATGTATAAACACAATGCAGTATATCCATATAATGGAACATTAGTCAACAATAAAACACGCTACAACATAGATGAACTTTGAAAATATTATGCTAAATGAGAGAAGCCAGTCACAAAAGACTACATAATGTATGATTATATGTCTATAAAATGCCTAGAATAAGCAAATTTATAGAAATACAAAGTAGACTAGTGGTTGCCTGGAGTTGGCAGGGGAAAGAAGGAAAGGTGGGAACAGGGAATAACTGCTAATAGGTAAGAGGTTTCTCTGGGGAATGAGGAATCTCACATTTAACACAGCAAAACCTGAACTCTTGATTTTCCACCCCAATCTACTTCTACTCCACTACTCCCCATCTCAGTTAATAGCACCACCTTTGGACAGCTGATTTGGCTACAAATCTAGTAGTCATGCCTCTTCACTTTCCTTCACACCTCACAATCTTTCCACCAGCAAGTCCTATATTTTCTCCTTCCAAAATACATCCTTCTCACCATATCTACTGCCACTTTCACATCTCCCATAGGCTGCAAGAGTCTCCTAACTAGTCTTGTTTTCACTCACACATCCTTCCAATTTCTTTTCCACATGGCAGCCAGAGAGAGATTTTTAAGACAAAATCTGGTCATATCACTTCCCTGATCCACATCCTCAATATGGCTTACCACTGCTTTAAAATAAGATTCAAACTCCTTAATATTGGCTAAAAGGCTCTATCCAATCTGACCTCTGCCCACCTCCCAAGATCACTGTGCTGTGTACTTCTCTCCTCCTGGCTAATTACACTCCAGATTTGATGACTTTCTTCCTACTCTTTAGCAAGCTCATTGTCACCTTGGTCTTTTGGCCTGGAATGTTCTTCTCTCACATTTTCTCATAGTTTGCTTCTTATTATTAACATCTCAGCTCAAATGCTAATGTCCTCAGAGAGGCCTATCCAAAGTAACCCCACTTGGGGTCACTAACTTATGGCCCTGTTTTATTTACTTCATAGCACTGTATGGCACTTATCTATTTAAATGGCTCCTCCAGCCTCTCCCAGTTTGCTCAAACCTGTATTTCTAGAATCTAGAAATTTGCCCACTCATAGTAGTTGCTCAATAAATGTGTTCAGTAAATGAGTGAATGAATGATGACTGATGTAATGGGGGTAAAATAAGACATGAGATCCCTTGGAAACTAGAGAAACAAAATCCAGGGCTACAAAAACTTCAGCATGAAAGACCTCAAATTTCCATTTATTAGACAAAAGCTAGTAACTCAGAATGGTGTAAAGATGTCTTCTTTTCTAGAACTTAGAAGTCCAAACTCAAGACACAATGTCATTTGTGGGAAATCAGTTGGTAGAGGGAGAGAAAAGTAGGAGTAATTAGATACTAAACATCACAGTAACATGCAAAGGGAGAAAGAACTGGGAAATGAATGAGGGAATGGAAAAGTATTTGACGTAAGAAGAAAAAAATGAAACACATTCTGATCACATCTACCTCAATTACAATCTTTGGGTTCATTGCCTTTGTAGTGAACTTAGAAAAACAAACAGAAAAATGACACAAACTTTTAAGAAAATTATTCACTATACCAATGCTTTTGGGAAAACTTATCAAACCAAAAGTCCTTATCACCATAGTCAATGAACCAGAGATATGCATATAGGAAAGTAAGCAAAGGCACATAAAATTGAGTGTTCGTGATGATAAACCTTATTAAAGGTTGGTAATAATACATCCAGGATGAACTAGCTTATGTCTTTACAATATTTATTTCATATTCCTTATCTGTAATAATTTTCCTCCACAAGCAGTGCTTTCCTACTGATGAAATTATGGATAACTCAAACATTAAAAGCTGCCTGCAGAGTCTTTTGTTTATGTAGAGAAATTGAAAAAAATTGATAGAAATTAGGGAAACAGCTAATATAGATTGTGAACTGAAGAGTCCCCAGGCTTCCCTTTCAGGTAGAAGGAGAAATCTGCTACCAAACATTCCAAAATGGTATCATTGTGGCTGTCATTCCCGTAGAATAAAATTTTCTTCCCAATTTTCCGCTTTCTAACTTCCTCCCCACCTCCTCTGTCCTGCCAGATGTACCGTAGAAAGAACATAATAGAATGACAACAGCAAGGGCTTTTGCTATTACCTAGGGTTGGATTTAAATTATATTCTTACTAGTTGTACAAATTAAAGAAAATATTTAAAAAAAAAAAAAACAGAAAAAAAAAAGAAACCTTCCTCCTTAAATGTTTAAAAAGTGCCAGAATCCTTCGCCTTGTGAAGCCCTAGGCAGTTTGGGCCTAGATTCAAGGCCACGTTCACTGTACCTGCTAATGATCCACTGCACACTGCTTTTGGGGGACCCCTCTCTCCAATCCTCAAAGACCACCCCAAATCTGTTCTAAGCTCTCACTCCTACTTCTATTTCTCCTATTCTCAGCTGGGCTGTAACTGTCTTCTTCTCCACTCCAAATGCCTTAAGACTTAAGACTGCACAAATCTGTGCAGTCTTCTCCTGCTGCCCCCTCAAGAAGAAGGTCTTCTTCCCACACACACCCAAGTCTCCAGGACTCTACCTCCCAGATTTTACCCTCTTCCCTTACATTATCAGTCTTTCTATTCTCTAGTGATTCTTTCTCCTCTTCCTTCAAATAAGCTTCAGTTTTACTTATCACCAAAGTTAATTCCCTTGACTGGGTTAATCCCTGAAATTACCCCTTGGCATGTATGTCTGTCTCTCTTTTCCTATTTTATTAAACCAGCAAGGTTTCACATGTTATCTCCATTTATTCTTTAATCCGAAGAAATAGGTTTTGTTCTTTCTCCATTCAGCAAATATTTATTAAATACCAATTATACTTCAGGCAACATGCTCAGTTACAAGGATGTGAAGATGAATAACAGACCAGCCTGATTGATCCTCATGACTGCTTCGCTCACATAACTGAAATTCTGCTATCTGGGAAACCAAGGCCTTTTCTTGGTCCTCATTTCCTTCTATTTCTCTGTAACATCGAACATCACTAGCCATCCCCTCCTTTGCAAAAATTCTCTGAGTTCAAAGCACTGCATTTTCCTTTTCTGACATATCCTATCACTTCTCTTAAAGTAATCCTAGTTCCCCCTTTCATCCATTAAAATGCAGGTATTCCCCCACATCACTGTCCCAGGCTCTCTTTTTTTTCCTTTCTATCTTCTGTCCTTTGCGATCTTTTCCACTAGCACGTCATCTCTGTGCAGACAAGTCACAAATAGCAGCTAAACTGATTACTGCAGTTTATTATAGATTAAAAACAAACAAACAAACAAGGCTTGGAGAGGTTACTAAGTTCACCCAAGATCACAAGAACTAAGAACTGGTAGAGACAGGTCTTGAACTTTGGCAATCTGATTTCAGAGCAGATGCTTTTAACCTGTACAGTGTACTGTGCTGCTTCCCGAGTCCCTTTCTCAAGGATCACACTCAATTTTCAATGATCTTTTAGATACTTCAACCCGAATATACAGCTTAAACACACGTCAATTCATCATCTTCCTTCATTAAAATCAGTTCTTGATTTTGACTTCTCAGTTTGTTATATGAAAGTTACAATTTTCCCCATGATTCAACTTGAAACCCCAGTCAGCCTTATCCTTCATTATCTTAAGGTTTCAGAATTTTAGTATCTTACACTCTAAGCCAATCCATCCTTCTTACTCACTGCTGCCCAGTAATGTCTTAGATGACCTCTTTAAAGTGTCACCACTGTATTTAAGACAATATTCTCAACTTGGCAAACCTTCACATGTTTACAGGCTTTTTTTTTTTCCTGATTTCCCACAGATTCTCTATCTTCTGCCCAAACATTTCTGCACCCCTGTGTCCTTTATCCTTCTTCCTTCCTCCCATCCATCTTAACTTCTACTTCCTCAGTGTTACTTTTCTTGCTTCCGCAACTAAATGGCGCTACTAGGTACACTGAATTATCATACTACATTGTTTTATTACTCATCTTTATCTTTTCTATAATCATTTATGTGTGTCTCCTATTCTCCAAATCATGCTATCAGTTTTTTTGTGGGAACTGAGCATATTTTATTATCTTCATGCCTCCTACAGCTTGCTTTTGCCAGGCATAATGCAAATAGTTCTGACAACTTTTAGGGAAAATGCTAACCTTGCTTTCTTTCCTCATCAAGAGTAGATATAGGCTATCGTATTCTTCATTATTAAATGTTAAGCTCCCAAAGGTACATAATCATACAGAGGAAAAGAGAGACAGACTTTACTTTCTTGGGGATAAAAAAGCAGGATATAAAATGTTTTAAAGATAGAACATTTTTATAAGAATTGGGTTACTGACCCAGAGACCTACCCAAATTGCAGTCCAGGTAATTCGCTCCTTGCTCTCTAAATCCCTCTGCTATTTCAGCTGGGTAATGCTGGCTCCTCCACTCCGTGGCCCGGGAGGGAATGGGACGTGCACTATGAAACAGCTGCAACATGCCACTTGGGAGGACAGGCCTCCCGGCACTGGGCACAAGAATCCCCGAGTGTCCCTCACCCACACTCCAGAAGTACTGTGGGACTCAGTTAGGGAACGTCTCAGATCCTTGAATCAAAGACGCTAACCAAGCATTACTGTGAGCTACAAGAATTTTTCAAAAGACTCATTTCTCACTTCCCTCCACCTTTCTTCCCCAAAGCTTGCTATAAACAGTTTGAATGAAACATTTATATGCTAGATGGAGGAGAAATTATCCTCTCACAGCTAAGTGCTATTTTTTTTTAATTTATTTATTTATTTTTGCGGTACACGGGCCTCTCACTGTTGTGGTCTCTCCCATTGCGGAGCACAGGCTCCGGACGTGCAGGCTCAGCAGCCATGGCTCACGGGCCCAGCCGCTCCGCGGCATGTGGGATCTTCCCGGACCGGGGCAGGAACCCGTGTCCCCTGCATCGGCAGGCGGACTCTCAACCACTGCGCCACCAGGGAAGCCCGCTAAGTGCTATTTTTAAGACTGACTCTGTGTGTGTTCACTGTATATTTCTAATACTGGTATCTCTCAATTTGGATTTAGTTGGTTCAGATTATTCTAAAACATAAAGTCTCCTACCTAAAATAGTTTCTCAAAGTTTGCAAAAGGTCAACAGATATTAATTTCATTTAAAAAAATCATTATTACTTTAAAAGATTAACTCTCTCAGTGATCCTTTAGCCATCCCTGTTCAAGTCTTAGGGCCTTCTCTATACTGTGTCACTGGCCGATTATAGATACTGTGATTATTAGCACTAAACAGATACAGTGCTGTAAGTAATCCAATAATTGGTTCTCTGTCAAGATGAGATATGATATCTTTTTCTTTCAAACAGACTTAAGGTTAACAATTAAATTTTGTTTATCCCTTCTCCTGATCATAAAATACATAGGAAGCAGGGGCAAAGTCAATCCAAAGAATATTTATTTCCAAAAATAATTTCCAAAGCACATAAATACTAGTGAAAGTAGGCCTCAATCCTATTTACATTTATAGGAGTTAAATAGTTCTCTGATACCTTTTTATTTCTCCTTCTCCAATTCTACTAGAATGAAAACTGGCCTAAATGAAAACTGGCCTGAAATCAGGAGGCCTACACTCAGATAACAGTAGACTTTGACCCTGAAATTCTGCTTGCAAACTGGAATTAGGATTTTTCCCACCTTACTTTCTAACGACTATACCAACCTTGAGTCACTGTTTTTGAAGTCAATAGAAGGCTTTCTCTTCCACAAAGCTCCTACACCAGAACAAAAATATTCTACTATAAATTATATATATATATATATACATATATGTATACATAGAGAGAGAATAAAACAATACAGCCCCCCTCTAAACTACAGGTTACATAGTCCTTAATATGAACAAAACTGGGGAGATCTTACAAATTAAAATGTTTTATAGATGCTAAGTTCCCTTAAAAATAAAAATAAATAGGAGGAAAATATTGCATGGTTAAGCCTAGCTAGGGAGGTTAAATATTTAAATGGAAGTTGTCTTCTAAGTGAATGAGAGATTTTTTTCCATTATTTAAGAAAAGGGAATAAATTACTATTTTCTACCATCAGCTTGTACTAAATTATATATCATATCACAGAATTAATCTGTTAATTTTGAGCTTTTCTTAAAAGAGTATAGTGTATACAAATCTAACTGCTAAAAGTTCTGGGTCCCTAAATATGTTAATATGTTATCATAATATGATGTAGTTTGGGAGTCGTTTATTCATTCATCTATTCAATAAATATCTGTGAAGGATCCCAGGCACTACTCTAGACACTGGGCATTCAGGGAGTGAATAATGTCAATACCATTTTTAGACAACTTACTTACCTTTGGCTTTGAACCAAAACCTACATTTTCTTAACAAGTTATTCATCCAATATCACAACTGCAGCAACCATCTAGTTTTTCTTGTTTATAAACACAAATGGGATTCCCTAGGGCACTTTTAATATTGGTTGATTTTTTTTAAAAAACTCTAATTATCCTCCTGTCCTTTGTCAGTCACTCAAAATTTTTTTTTGTATTTGCCTCAAAGCTAAATAAAACAAAATACGAGGCAGATAAGTTATTATTCCTCTCTTATCAGCTGTTCATCCCTAATGACTCAGGGCTGTAAAATCCCCAAAACCCAACATACTTAATACCTTCCAACAGATCCTGCTGCACTTAAATGATTCACTGAAAGAAAAAATGTCCATCTCTTT
Source organism: Aethalodelphis obliquidens (assembly GCF_003676395.1). Lineage (NCBI taxonomy): Eukaryota > Metazoa > Chordata > Mammalia > Artiodactyla > Delphinidae > Aethalodelphis > Aethalodelphis obliquidens. Next base: position 49,530,612 of record NW_020837950.1, read on the forward strand.
TCATCAATTTTTGCATGCTTTCATGAAACTTTATATACAGTAAGTTGACCACTCAGGGTTAAAAAATACTTATATACTTTCCAGTTCACTTTTTATTGGCACATAATGATTTCTTTGCTTCTCATTGATTTTTAAAATAATATCCTATTATATCTTTTCTATCCATCTTTAAATTCAAAAGTGGTCATTTTCAAAACCCAGTTCTGAGATCAGCTCCTCTAGTAAGTTTTCCCTTACCTTTCAACAACCCAGTTACCTTCTTATACCCCAGAATGAGTAAATATTTCCATTGTGACACTCATCAACTTGCCTGATAATATACTTCGATTGTGACACTTATCAACCTGCCTGGTAATATACTTGACTCCACATCTATTTCACCTTGAAATGAAGGACCTTATCTTTGTACTTTTGTTTATCTAGCAGGGGGTGTGGAACAAGGTAACTGTTCTTTTGTTAAATTGAAATTGAAATTTAGAATCATGCTTCCCAAAATTCAGTTTTACTAGCATACTTAAATATTACTGGCGGAAATGTACAACATTTGCATAATGCAATCTGGCAACATTTATCAAGAATTTTGATAATTCAATCCTCTAACCCATTAATTCTCCTTTATGAATATCCCCTAAGAATTAGAAATATGAAAAAGTTTTACAAAACAATGTTTACATCATATCATTTATCATAGCAAAGAACAAATTTTTTTTAAAAAACTAGCAATACTAAAACTTATGTTTTACTTAGCGAAGTGTAATTCAAAGGATTTGTAGTCACAGGGAAATTTTATAATATTAAGCAAAAAAGCAGGACACAAAATTGTGTATTTTAGTCTAGTATTCTGACAAATTAAGAAGAAAAAAGAAAGAAAACAAAATAGTAACAGTGATCGTTTGGGGTAACAACTTTGAATGTGTCTTCCTCTTTCTATTTTTCTGTACTTCCCCAATTCTGTATTTAGAATATATATTTTTATATAATTTTTAAGTGTTTTTATCCAAGTTGATAATAAATAATTTGAAAAGTATTTCAGAGGTATGTCCAAAGTATACATTTCTCTCTGTAACAAATATGAATATATATATAATCTTTAATATAAAAGCATATACACTGGGCTTCCCTGGTGGCGCAGTGGTTGAGAGTCCGCCTGCCAATGCAGGGGACACGGGTTCGTGCCCCGGTCTGGAAAGATCCCACATGCCACGGAGCGGCTAGGCCCATGAGCCATGGCTGCTGAGCCTGTGCGTCCAGAGCCTGTGCTCCGCAACAGAAAAAAAAGCATATACAATTTGCTTTACTAAAATAATAAAAGATTCATCATAAATAAAGTTTCTACAAAATGGCCAGAATGTTCAGCTGAACTAATTTCACAAATCACTTCTGCCACATCTGGCCTTTAAATTGCCATTTTAAAATATGATTGAAACGCTTTTATGAAAAGAGCATATTTTCTAAAATATATATATGATATACACTGTAAAGTTATAGAATTGTGAAATCCCCAATATCCTGTAACATATCACACAAGAAAAGTTCCTTGAAGAGGAAACACAAATAAGTGCTCTAAAATATGTGTTGTTTTCCAATATTGAAACAAGTACACTTCCTAGTCCTTCCACCAAGTTTCAGAATTGACAGACACAGCAATTATAACAGCTAGCCTCTAACTGCCTTTACTAAAAAATCAAATAATTACTCTAAGCAAATAATATCCATGATTTGTGCATCCAAAACTCTATAAAGTATCACCAAAATGCTTTTTAAAGTGAGCTTTGTTAAAAGCTAAGTGAAAAAGTAACCACCTCTGGAGAATGGATCAAAAATTTTAAAATCCAAACATGTTTTAAAAATTTAATGATGACATGAATCTGACATTACTGAAGTGATACTGATGGACACACAATGAAAATGTCACCCCTTATTATTGAGCCACTTTACATTACATGGTTTAAAAAAAAAAGCAATGAGAATTTGTATGTAGTTGCTCAAAAATTTACTGAATTATACAAAATTCTTTCCAATGAATAACCTGTCATCTGAAAGCTAATGGAATAATTAGGGAATTGTGAATAATTGAGAATTAATTTATTCAGTTAGTGAATGCCACCTGACATGAAACCTTAGCTCAATTTTCATTTATTTTATCTGTCATAGGACTCTGTTAATCAGAGGTGTATTTCAAAAGACAGAATCTTATTTGCTCACCCATTCATTTGTCCATTCATGCAACAAACATTAACAAGTATATGCAATATTGTAATTACTGTGCCAGACACAAATTCAAAGATAAGTTTAAAAATGTCCACAAGATGCTTGAAAGCTACAACATAAATAACTGCAATACAAGGGGATAGATGTGACAAGCTCCTAAAGAAACATGAAAAAGGTACTCAAAGGATGAGAAAAATCATCACATCTGGCTAGAGAAGGGAAGGAGGGGTGGAGAGGAAGTCAGGGATGGCTTCCTGGAGGAAGCAGCACCTGAACTGGGTCTTAAAGGAGAGAGGAGTTCAACAGTACTAGGTGTACTCATTCCACCTGCAGGGTGGAGCCGGACTTTCTCCCTTCCTTTGAACATGCTGCTTTACTTTGCCTGGCCAACCATTTCTCCTTTTTTTTCTAACAGGCTCACTTATCATTCTAAACACAATCTCACACATAAATCTCTTCATGAAATCTGTGATACCAACCACCTCCAACCATATCTCCGTTGAAGGCCCTGTGAATACCTCTATTACAGCCCTTAAAAGCTCCATATACTGTATTTACCATGTCAGCATCCACATTAATAGACCATGAAATACCTGAGGGCAGAATCTCTACCTTTCACGTCCATCTCTAGATCTGATCAAATGCTCAGCACAGTGGGTACAGAGGTCTAACGATGAGGTGACTAAATGAATTAAAAATGTTGCAACTATCAGCTGGAAAACCTGTGTAAGAAGCTATTTAAAAGAGTTGAATGAAGAGGACAAGAAAGCTCAAATTAGAATGGTGAGAAAGAAGAGAAGGAAAAGGAGTTGAGACAGGTTAAGGGAAAGACTGGTTAAGGAAAAGAAAGGAATTAAGCCTTCTTGAGAGCCTGGGGAAATTATGGTGCCATTCACAGAAGGGGAAAATTGGCGAGTCCACTGGGCACATGGAGAGTTTGGGCCTGGATTACTAGTGAATACACTTCAGCAGAAATTTAAGTTATCTATAACATAGCCTCCAAAAATTGCAAAAGTATTTCTTTACCAAAACATCAAATTTTAATTTAAACACTAATGTCATAATGTGGCATATCTCAACTCTCTATAACTTCCCTATAAGATAGAATAAAAATTTGATTAATTTTCACTTACTGCATTTACCTTTAATAAGTTAGTTTTATACAACTTACTGATTTCAATGTGTACACATCATCATAAATGAAATTTCTTCAAAAGGAATTTCTTGTTACTAAATAAATTCCAAGTAATTTAAGCCTTCTCTAGCCTTAAGGGAAAGGGTAAGATTATATACTAATATATGAGAATTAATGCAGTTTATTCCATGATTTAAACACATACAACTCAAAATAAAATACAATTTACCTAGATAATGAGTGCATAATTTTTCCATTGGCACCTGATTCATTGACTAAGATCAACCAGTTAATTAAAAAGTCCCAGAGTATAGGGAAATAAAAGAGGTAGCTCTCCCCAAAAAGTTAGGGGTAGTGATTAACTCTTAGAATGAGGCAAGGGATGGGAATCAGCAAGAACACACAAGGAGCTTCAAAAGTAAAGGGAATGTTCTAATTATTAAGTTGGGTGGAGGTTTACTAGGTGCTTGATTACTGTTTTATAATTAAATATGCATAATTGCATATATCAAATTTTATGTAACAATTTTTTTAATCCCTGTGCAATCTAACAAAAAGTAGAGAACCTTAGGTAGAACAATTAACTGTATATAAATATTACATAACAATATTATATATATATCTTTATACTACTTGCTATACCCACGAGTTATTTTTCCAACAAATAAAAAACTTAAGTTTGTATTTTTCTTTCAGTTGCCATACTTCTGTATGAATTTGACACATACAACAGTGCTGTCCAAGAAGAAACAACGAAACACACATTTGTCTTCCATTCTTCACTGGTCTAACAAGATGAGGTAGAGGAGAATGCCTTTCTGAGCAGGTTTCTCTGAGCTTTGGCTAAGAGCTGAGTTTTAAGTAAATCATTTAGAGGAAGTAATCCTAGGAACTTTATGTTAATCAGTTAATAAATTAAGTTCACCAAAATATTTCATTCTTCTGTAATTATTTTCCTACCTTTTTTTTTTTTTTTTTTGGCTGTCTTGGATCTTCGTTTCTGTGCGAGGGCTTTCTCCAGTAGCAGCGAGTGGGGGCCACTCTTCATCGCGGTGCGTGGGCCTCTCACTATCGCGGCCTCTCTTGTTGCAGAGCACAGGCTCCAAACGTGCAGGCTCAGTAGTTGTGGTTCACGGGCCTAGTTGCTCTGCTGCATGTGGGATATTCCCAGACCAGGGCTCGAACCCGTGTCCCCTGCATTGGCAGGCAGACTCTCAACCACTGCGCCACCAGGGAAGCCCCCTTTCCTACCATTTAAAAAAGATTTTTCACTACATTGTTTTCCTTTCACAAAAGAGCATGGTGAGGCCTTCTGAAACTTCATTTTGATCTTATGTTACTGCAGCAATTAAAACACTATCTTCTCTCACAAGTTGGAACCCCAAATATATTTTCCAATAAATACTCAGTTCCATACCTTGCATTGGGAATATAAAGATGTATATAAGGCATAGTTCTTTTTATAAAGGAACCTGAAGTTTAGTGGGAAGATGAGCCAAGCACATACAGATCAGTACAGAAAGGTTAAGTTCTCTGTAACAGCAATCAATGCGATGTGATGATAGAAAAGATCCAGGCTTTAGAGCCAGAGAAAACTGGGTTGAAATTCTTGATTCTAACATTTACTAACACTGAGGCTCTTAGTAACTCAGAGTAACTCTTAGTAACTATTTAAAAATGGAGATAACATTGTCTATCTGAAGGCTCCAGTGTGCATTAAATAAAGTGTCTTAAAAGGAGATTGTAGTATTAAAAAGGGTTCACCTAACTAAAAAAAGTCAATGATGATGTTGTTCTGTGACTGTGTATAATTATAATAGTTGATATTTAAAATCAAAACCTAACAACAAACAGAGCTGTGCTCTCTCCCCTCCAAACCTACCAGTTTCCCCATCCTAGAGTAAGAGACAGGTTATGGCAGATGAAAGGTCTATGAATTCACCTTAGTATTGTGATATCTACTTTAACTGGAATCATAAGAATTTTGCCATCTAAAAAATTTCCTACTACAAAAATAACGTCTTACTAATAGTCACAATAAACATACCATATGAATAAAATAAAATTTTCATTATAATCAGATATCTAAACTATTTTGAACACTCTCTCCAAATTGTTTATTTAGACTTTGGTACTTGAGCCCCATCTGCATTATGGTTTTAAATATTTATTTAAATCCATATTATATAAAAGCCTTCCTTCATTTCCCTGGGCAGAAATAATCTTTCCCTCCTTTGAAAATCCACGGCACTTTATTCATGCTAGACTTATACCACCATTTATGTCTTCTGTGCTATTTGTGTAGATATGTAAAGTTTAATAATTTTAATCATTAAATATTTATCAAATAAAAACAAAATGAGGTCATCTTTGTGAATGTGCTTAGTAATCTATAAAGCAGTATAAAATATAAATTATAAAGGTATTAGATTTTAGAGTAAAAATATTTTGCTAAGACTCCATTTAATATATCGCAGTACAATTTACTAAATGATACTACTATAATTTAAAAGCTTTAAAATAGCCTTCCACGTAAACAATCATTAACCAATTGCCAATAATTTATTTAAAAAAAAACTCTACACACTATACCCCAATAAATGAGTATTTACTTTTAAAAAAAATACTGACCAGCCCTAGAGACACTAGGAGTTGGCCTACCTCAGTATAAGCCCAAGGAAAAGACTTAAAAATTAAACTTTGAGTTAACAAAAGAAGTTAAATGCCCAAGAAAATCCTACTGTGTGCTTTATAGTAATTCATGATTGTTAACATTGAAAACACTCATAAAAAGTAATTACTAAATTTTAGTTTTTATATTGAATTGATTCAATATTTCAATGGAAATGAAAAGTATTAATCTAAATGTATAAACAATCAAGGTTCTCAGGATGTTCAATTCCTACTGAATGATCAGTCAGGTAGAGGTTATACGAGTTATTAACCATCACAGTGAAGCACTTGACAACCACATTCCCTAAGTTTGCCTTATTTAATGATGCTGGAATACTTAAAGTATTTTCATTATTTCCTGGAAATACAGATATACATGTTTATTTTCTATCTCCTACTTTTGAATATCAATAATATTTTTATTCACCAAAAGAGAAAAATAAATACTTAATATTAAAGCCTACGTAAATGTAAATACAACTAAACATAACCAAAGGACACTAAAATGATAAGGATGATACATGCCACTCTGGGTCTCAATAATTGAAGAGTTGTAGAGATTCCATGTACAAAATCAAATGATTTACTAATTTTTTCTGAAAATATTGTTTGAGCCAAGAAATTTTTCAAAAGTTAGTATCATTTGCCCAATTAGTTCTAAATTGCCAAATCAATAATGTATAATCAGAACAACTTGATTCACCTATATCGTCTCAGTTCTACTTCCAATTCAAGACAAGTAACCACGAAATTGAGAAATTACAGTAATTTCTTGACTGCCTGGATGCCAAAAAAAGAAAACAGTGTAGCAAGAGTTAGTTATTGACATCCCTATTATAACATAAATAAGACTACTTAGGGACATACATGCAATATTCAGATTTCACAGCTGAGACCTAATTTTCTGTACATGGTCAAAACAGTTGATAAAGTCCTGATTCATGGTCTAGTAATACCAATCTAGGAATTAACAAAACTAGCAAAATCAAAGTTTACTTGCATTATATCTGAAGTTTTACAGAAATATAAAATGAAGCCCCATTTTAACTTTAGCAATAGAGGTAAAATATACCTGTAATCGCATATATTATTTCAAGTTTCTATTGTAATTTATAATATTTTACAAAACAATGACTTATGGTATATCACAGACTCTATGTAATACGAAGTGGTTTCTAATGATCAAAAACATACAAAAATCTTTTACCACAAGGAGGCTTTAAAATGTGAAATAAGTCACATGTACTGTTTCCAAAGACATCTGCCACCAGAACCATCAGTCCACTGGATTCTGAACTGCAATCACAGTCCTTCATGGACTTTACATAATCTGACAGTACCTTACAGTTATAAAAATGTCAAAATAGACAAAATATCAAAAGAGAAGGGCAAATTAGCATTTGTTAAGTACTAATCTAATTTATCAAAATGATATAATTTCTACTGGTCATGGTAATAATATGAGAAAATTCTATTATCACTATCCACCACTTACTAAACACACCTTCTATTCCTAGCTAACAAAAAAAATTTTAGAGGACAGTAATTACATATAAAATATCAGATGACTGAAACATTTCTACACTATTTTTTATTTTAAAAACAAGCCAAATTATATATGAATGTACTCATCTATGTGATCAGTACTGTATGAACGTATGAACAGAGTGCATGCAAAGAGTATGAATGCTCTTTGCATGCACGTGTTAACGCAAAAGGAAAGAAATTCTTCAACAGACTCTGAGTCTCCCAAATATGCTGTGTGTGACTAACAGCTGAGAGGAAATGCAACTGAAACTGTCTGCTGGAAATCCATTAAAATCTAGGCACAGAAAAATACATGGGTGACAGTATAGCTGGAGGTGCAAATTTGTGCAGGAATGTAGCCAAAGTTTTGGCAATTCCCTCATGGTCTTAGATGTACTGACAATGGCCTTTCTTTTTCAGTTGTAATGTTACACTTAAAGAACATTATTTAATGGAGTTGAAGGACCTGCTTAGTCTTTAAAACAAATAGGCTTAAAACTTGGATTTACAGAGGTATGGCATTTCTAATAATACAAACAAAAATTTGCACAAAAAGTTCCATGATCCACAAAAACTGCCATATGCAATCAAAAAAAAAAAAAGTCATTACCTTGAGGTGAAAAAATGCTGTTTTGCATTTCATTCTACATTTCCCTTTAAGGAAATTACTTTAAATTTTTTTCTGCAAAAGAAGTTTTTTCAGATCATTATCTTCTGGGAAGGGAGTGCTTTGAAAGGAGAATTCATATTTTTAAGCACTTGCTCTTAGTATACTACCTTACAGACTTCTTTACATCCAGTATTTGCTTGTTCTTAGGAATGAACTAGGTATCTAACTCCTTTACACACCATTTAATAGCCACATTTGATTCCAGTCACTCTGCACTGAGCCCCCCCTACTATGTCCTCAATGCTGTAGAATGTGATACTGAAAAATGAAAGCATGGTATTCTCCCATTAAGAGTTTATAGCTTACTATCAGTATAGGTTTAACAAATGTATACATTCAAAGGTATAAATATTCTATAAACAACTCTAATTGGTGTGACAATATAAAATAAATTGAACATTTTGAAGGAAAAGTATGATAGTATTTTATAGGTGAGCAGTAATAAGTAAAATTGACACAGCACTTTGCACTTTTTAAGAAGTAGTTCTCATAAAATTCACTGAATCCTCAAAACAGCCCGTTAATACCATATAGGGATTTTTTTCCCCCATTTTACTGAAGAATCACCTGAGACCAAGAAAAGTTAAGTGACTGAACCAAATCTACAATACTAAGTACACTAAATAGTAGAACCAAGATTCAACCCGGGTTCTCACAGCTAAATCAAGGCTGCCACTGGATTTATGATTTTCAAGTTCTGTCATACAAATAATTTCCTTTGATCCTTACAACAACCCAATGAGGTAATAGCAGCCAATATTCACCTAATGCATATTACACAGCAGGCATTGTTCTCTACTGCATTAATTCACTTACTTGTCACAAAAACCCTATAAGAGGCTTAAATTATTTGATTTTACAGATGAGAAAACTGAGGCTCATAGAAAATATGTAAACTGCCCAAGATCACACAAATAATAGGTAGGGGAATCATAATTTAAATCCAGGGCATCTAGTTCCCACACCTTCTTCTTCACCTCATTCTTCAGTAGGTTAAGAAACTTGCCCAAAGTCACAGGAAAGAAAAGTGCAAAGGGAGAACAAGAAGCATGCATGTTAGCCCTTCACCCTAACTACTTTCCCTAAATGTAATCTGAACAATAAGGATCATTAAATCCAGAAGGGGCAAGGTAGCTTTGGAGTAGATTGTTCTCTAAGGCAGAGTATGAGCAGGTGAGAAACATCAGCAGAGTAACAGGGAGAAGGAGTCCCATCAGGCTAGAGAAGACTTATCTTCCACCCATTCGAGGCAAAAGAGAGTAAAATAAAATGTATGTGAGCAGAGACAGGCGTATTTGCCACCCTGGTGTAGGTAGTATGAACTGCGGTAGACGAAAAGGGATGATTCTAACTAAGAAATTAGTAAACATGAAGCACAGACTGATTTATTTTGAGAGAAAATTTAAAGCCACTGAAAGATATGGGATAGGTGGTGTAACGCCTCCAAAAGAACTGATACCCCACTCCTGCCAAAAGTACCTAGCACACAGGAAGAAATTATATAAGCACCGAAAAAAATCTGACTACACTTTTTCCTTTTTCTTTTTAACACTAAAATGTCATTTACAGTCTAGCAACTCCTTTACCATTAAAGATGTTCTGTGGAGGAGAGAGAAGTGGGGAAAGGGAACATAATTGAGCATAACGTGCTTCTCGTTAGTTCTCATGTCCTGAATCTACGGTGCGGGTTACTTTAACAGGTAGACCGTCCTCAGACTCATTAAAATCAGGTGAAGGAAATCACAACAAAATCCCATTTAAATGAATAAACTGAAACGTCAACCTAAATCTAAAGTACACGTTAAAAGTAGAATCTGCAATAAAGAGAAAAAAAAATCATGGCAGAGACAGACACAATGATACCAGGATACTCTAGAAAGCAACACTTTTTAGAAGACAAATTAAAGGAAAAGTAACCCTAATGGAATTTTTTCTCTCGTTACTCAAAATAAACCAGGTCACTGTAATGGACCTACACTATGGCATTTTGTTCATTTTAATTTCATTTTTATTTCATCAAGCCATAAATTCCCATGGAAACACCTTAGACACGTGCTCACAATAATTGGAATGCTTACCCTTTCAGTATAAGTACTTTTGCATGAGTTCAACAAAATAATAAGAATGCAATGAGGCCCCTCCAAGTTTTTTGCTTATGTCAACAGCTATTTTATGAGTACGAATTACCTTTGCGGTTATAAAGCATGTGTAAAATACATTACATGAGTGAGAAGCCTTACTGCAGATGATCCAGTAAAGGTCTGAACTGCACACAGAAACATCAAAATCAAGCTGAATTTCCTAGAATATAGCAACCATAAAATTTTCCTCCCAACGCCATTACTGTTAAATATACCTTGATGAATTAAGTTCAAGTGTAACTACAATTGAAATATATGATTCAGCTGAGTTATGACCCATTTTTCCTCTCAAAAGCAAAAGGGAATAATGACAGTTGTGAGACTTACATTTTTCCATTCCAGGGTTTTTCTGAAAGTTATTTCACAGGGGAGCTAAAGGCAAAATGCACTTAGTGATATTTATTTGCTTTAAAATAGTTATTTATGCTACTACTCACAGGACAGATAGCATTTTAATAACAATTTATCAAATAACAATTGTATTTGGTCATTTATTTTTAAACTGTACAGACCAAGAGGCATTCAGGAAGGAAATAATCGCAAAATGTCATATGATACCTAAGGCTACAAGTATAACTAAATGACATGTTTACATACAACAGAACCAACATACAACAGAACAAACAACCAACATGACAAATACACAAGTAACATATATATGTGATTGAAAATACCCACCCCTAGCAGAAAGCTTTTTGGTGTTGATAATTTTGGCAGCATATTCTTGTCCAGTAGGGATTTTCATACATCTTCTCACCACTGAGAATGCCCCCCTGAAAACCAATAATTAGCAGGTCATCAATATAATCAGCTCTGATATTCTATTAAAAACGCACATCTGAGCATTTTTATTGAATTTAGTGAACTGTCAAATATCAGTATACCATAAAGTAATATCCAGAAAATGAACCGTTCTTCCTGGAAACTGAGACCCTCTTTAATGTTGAAGAATAAAATTAGATTTCATTAACTGGGAGCACACATTATTAATCAACAAAATGAAAAGAACTGCCAATTACGACGGCTCTTGTTTGCACATGAAATTTGAAAACATTTTACACTTCACGCTAACACAGCACCAAATGCTCTGAGAAGAAACCCTGCAAAGAGCAGAGCTGAGACGGAGCAGCAAAAAATCTGCTGCCTATTTATTTTAGTAGGAAAAAATAAAATTAATGTGGCTCCAAGTAGGTAAATATGGTGATTGTTTTCATTAAAATAAGTCTTAGGAACACTTGAGTGGGGTTTAACAAATCCTGCTATGGTGATTTCACTGTGCCCTGTTTTGGGTTGGGGGAGGGGAGAGTTTGAATTAAGCTGCTCTTCCGACATATTCTCCATGTTTTAACAGCAGACAACATAAATATATAAGGATATGATTTTCATTACATTTAAAAGATATTTACATGTCCTTTAATTCAACTGTATAAAACAACAACACACACAGAAACGCGCCCCTTCCTTAAGCAATGTTCGAAACTAGCGACAGAGGATTTGGGTTTGGGTTTGATGCTACATAAATTAACGTTCACGGCTCGGCCTCTAGATTCTTTGCACAGGTTCTCAGTAGGTCTCCTGTCCCCTTCCTTAACATCACCAAGTACAACAGTTCTCTGCCCGTCAGGTGTAGGAGGTCGTTTTACACAACGATGGGCTACCCTTGGGAAGCTCTCTCCCGGTCACCAAAGGGCTTTTCCGCTGCCTGTATAAATAAATCCTCCCAGAGAATGCGAAGATGTACACGTAAATCCTAGGAAGGATGATGATCAGCGAGTAATCTAGTGCAAAGAATAATCGTGGATATGGGACAGGGGTTCGAGTCCCTTGGGGTGGCCCTTTTCCTGGACAGAACAACTACTGGACGCGAAATAGACTCTACGCCAAGTTGAACTTTCGGCATCAATAAATATGGCACCGTCTGTGGCAGCGAGTTCTCATCCGTACGTGGGTCGTACGGCCGACACGCCTGCTAAGCAGGCGGCATCTCTATTTACAGAAAACATGATCTATGTTGCATTTTACATGGGTTCTTGTTTCCTCTCCATACACACAGACACACGCTCGCACACTTCTCAGGATGACAGCTACAACTGCAGGGATCGTAAATCCACCAAGTCTCTGGTGCAGAAAGGTGGGGGGAGCGGGAGAAGGTGGGCTGAGGATTATCGGAATGGGCCACAGCCGGGGTGGAAGGTCTTGCCCCTTCTTTGTCCCCTCCTCTTACTAACACAGCACCTTCCTCCGAGCTGACACACCAGGGGCCCTCCTCCCTCTCCTCCCGTCTCCCAAATTCCCTCGCCCCACGCGGGAGGCCGGTGGGTCGGGGGTAACGCGACCCGCCCTCTGCTGGAAAGGGGACGTGAGGGTGCCCGGCAAAGGCGCTTACTTTCCGAGCTCCTCGAAAAGCTGATACTCGTCCGTGAACCTGGTACAGGTTGTAGTCGAAGCCATCCTGGGTCCGGGCTGTACCCCTGGCTGGGAGCGCGGCGGACAAGACGCGAGCAGACGCGCGGCTTCCCCAGGACTAGTCCCGCGGCGCTGTCACCCAGGGCCGCCCTCACTTTCCTCGTCCGAAAGTAGCTCGCCGGCGAGGGAGTATGCGCAGGGGCGGGGCGGGAGGGGAGATGACCAGAAAGGGTGGCGTGGGGTCTCCTCCCTACGGTCCGCCGATCCTCCTCCTTCTCCTCCTCCTCCGGGCCTCGCTTCCTTCTTCTCCGGTCGTTCCACCCGCCCCCTTTCCAGCCCCTCTCCTCAAATGCAGGGGCAAAGTACTCAAGAAGAGGGACTGGGAAATGGAAAAACAGCCGGGCACGGGGCGAGAGGCGAGCAGTTGCGAAATGATCCGCACCGGAGCAGGAGGGGTAGAGGCGGAGGGGAGGGAGCCCGAGGGGGCGGAGGCCGCGGAGCCGGGAGCGGACAGCTCGAGCCCAGCTGCAGCTGTCAGAGGCGCGGGCGCGGGGTGCGCCAGGGCCGGCCTCCCAACCGCGGGCACCTCGGCCGCCTCGCGCTCCCCACGAGCCCACGCCGCTCCGAGACTGCGCGGCGGAAGAAAAAGCGCTGGGCTCGGGCGAAGCCTCGTCTGCTGTCCCCAGGCCTCCGCCTCCTCCCCGGAGCCTGGCAGCACCCCCTCCCTCACGAAGCCTCCTCTTGCTGGTCCCACACCTCCTGCTAGCGACTCTAACACTGTCCCTTTCCCACCCTCCTTTCCTCCCTCCCCGAGCCTCACACACGCGCAGAGCTGTCCAGGGAGAGACCAGGTGGGTGGAGGATGTGCGGGGGAGAAGCCGGGAGAGGGTTTAGGTGAATGAGGCGAGACGTCAAAATTACAGTTAAACCCGCAATGAGGCTCCTGCCTAAATGTGGGGCTGAGTTAGCGGGAATATGTGGGGTAACTCGTGGACTGCCGAGGGCTGCTGCCGGGGGTCGCAGAGGCCCCCAGCCGGGTTGTGGGCGCCGGGCTCTAGGGACCGACCCCCGCCGGCGCGCAAGCCGCGGTGCCTTAGGTAGAAGGGCGAGGGGTGCAGGCGCTTCATCTGGGCGCGGCTCCGTGTTGACACAGCGGGGGCCGGATGTGGGTAGTCGACTGTTTCCAGAGAAGGGTCCCAGCCTCCCACACCTCCCGGTGATGCTCGGGCCCACCCAGCAGAAGCCACGCCGCCTGCTTCTAGGAGCCCGGCACGGGGTTCCTCCCTCTCCCGCAGCCTCTTCGGCGAGGGGCGACGCCCGCCGTGCCACGTTTCACTTCTGATATGACTGCCACCTCACTCTCCACATCCCCCCGCCGTTTTCTAGGTTGGGTTGCTCAGACTCTGGCAATCCCCAAAGGCCTTTGCTTCGGCCATGAATGTTAACAGAATGAAAGCAAAAACTCCGCCACGGGGCCACACCTTCCCTACAGAGTAAACTCCCCTGTAACCTCAGTGAGTTCTGATAGTAAGACGGTTTCTCGCGAGATTTCCTGCTTGGCGGCGGGGGCGGGGTAGTGGGAAGGTTGGGTGTCGGTCACGCGACCTGGTAGGGTCTGACGTCACTCGCATCACGTGAACAGGTCTAGTGCCTTTCGCTTTGCAAAAGGAAAAAGGAAAAGGCGAGGTCGTGCGTGCTTTGCTTGTATGCTCAAAGATCTGGTGGGACTGTGGCACCTGAGTATACTCCGTAAATGGCTATCTGAAAAATCACTTTATAAGTTCAAGAACACGTGCTATTTATTAGCATATCTGTCATTGTTTACAGTAAATACGAGGAAAAAAACTATCCATTACATTTAAAATAGGAGAATTGCTGAGTGCTAAAACAACCCGTGGGCCTTCCTTCCAGTCCTCTGTCTTTAATAAACTATGCAATTGCAAACTTAGAAGCAGACCAAAACCGAAAGAGTTGTGAATGGTCTTTTTCAAATTACTGCCTTTTGTTTTACAGTATGGGGACTTTAAAAACCTGCAATTCTATTGCTAATTTGCATCGTTAGCATTACATCAGGGATTCAAATTTCCACAGCTGGAAGATGAAAGGTAAATAGGAGGTCCAGAGAATCTAAGATTGGAAGGAGTTATTTCTTGCTCTCAAAGGCTGCTGTTAATTAGTGAATTTGCCCACCGTCACACATAATCCTAATTCCCTTATTTCCTGATCTGGGGAATGCTATTCTGCCAATAACTGATGTTTTTACCAACGTTCTCAAAGTGATCACAATTTTTAACGCTTGTAACAAAATTGGACTTTGTACATATTTTGATTCCTAACCATAAAAAGCAAATATTGTGTAAAATGTAGTGTACAAGAAAAGATACCAAAAACTATATGAAGAAAAGAAACAAGGTGTCTAAATATTAATAATTGGGCTAGAAAGTTGAAAAAACAATAATTTAGTCTCGGCTAAAGATTTTTAATATATATCTTAAATATTTAGCAACATGGTTCCAAGTTATAATGTAATAATTTAATATTGTTATGTGAATCTAAAAATGAAACAGAAGTAAACTTAAAACAGATAATATAGAATTTTACAACTCTGGGGAAGAAAATTGTTTTTTAAATATTCAAGTAACGAGGCCTGCATAATTACTGTATTTATTTGTTATTTAAACTACCCATAATTGTAAATGGTTATGATGATTGTGTGATACAATAAAGGAAACAACTGAGTTTTAATACTGACCTATTATTAGACAATAAATGTGTTAGACAATAAATGTGTACTTTTTAAGCAAACACTGCTTAATCTATATTTGCACCATTCCCTGATCTATATTTTGTACTAATTAAAATATTTCTCTTATTTAAGAAAAAGTGACAGTTATTTCTGATGTTTGAACTCCTTAAGACAGTAATCCTTTGAAAGTTACACTGAAATTCCATATTATCATCTCTTGCCTCCTTCCTGGTCTCCTGCTTCTGCCCTGCCTCCTTTCATTCAAGCCTCAGCCCAAACAGCCAGAATGATCCCCTTAAAACCTCAGTCAGAACAAACCATGCTTATGCTCAAAACCTTATGAAGGCTTCACCCCATCTCAATTGGACTAAAAACAAAATATTAAAGATGGCTTATAAGGCCCTAGAGAATCTCTACCCCCTACTCCATTAGCCTTCTTACCTCAATTTGTGCCCTGGCTCACCCTCCTCTGGCCACACTGGCCTCTGTTGTTCCTGGAGCATGTTTCTTCTTAGGGACTTTGCATTTGCTGTTCTCTGCCTCCCAGAATGTTCATCTCTTAGTTATCATCCTATCTCATTTCTTCACCTCCCTCCAATATTTTCTCAAATATTACCTTACTGTGGTGGTCTTCCCTGCCCACTCTATCAATGACTGCACCTCTCTCAGACATGATTTCTAGTCCCATTCCCTGCTTTATTTTTCCCCTCAATACCTATTACCATATAGTGTACTATACATTTTTTTCTTGTTAATTGTTTATACTTCCCAACTAGAACACAGGCTCCCCAAGGGCATGAATTATCGTATGTTGTTCACTGCTCTATTTCTAGCAACTAGAATAATGTCTGGCACATAATAGCTGCCCGATGAATTTTGTTAATGGGTAAATTAATTATTTGGGGGTTTAGATTAATCACAATTTTCATATTAAAATTGGTAGTTGATAATTAACATACCATTAAGACATCTTACTATAAGGGTGATGATTTTCAATCAAGATGCTCACAGTATCCCATGATTAAAAGTGTTTATGCACAGAAATGGATTTTTTAAATACACAAATAATTGACATCAAGAAAAAAGGATCTAGTACTAATTTTCTTGTCATTGGAGTCCATAAAGGAAGAAGGAATTTGTTTTTTAGATATATTGGCCTTACTAAATTTTACACTGAAATAAAAGGCAGTGCCAAAGGTTTTAAATAACTAGAGCTCATTGTGAAGACACAAGTCAATGTAAGGAAATGAAAAGTGTGGCGTAAAGTGAATTTTTTTTTTTTTTTTTTTTTTTTTAACGGTGCGCAGGCCTCTCACTGTTGCGGCCTCTCCCGTTGCGGAGCACAGGCTCCGGACGCGCAGGCTCAGCGGCCATGGCTCACGGGCCCAGCCGCTCCGCGGCATGTGGGATCTTCCCGGACCGGGGCACGAAGCCGTGTCCCCTGCATCGGCAGGCGGACTCTCAACCACTGCGCCACCAGGGAAGCCCTAAAATGAATTTTTCATGTGTAAAATGAAAAAAAAAATTTCTAAACAGTAGCATATTTGGTTTCTCAATTGATTTAGTTAATCACACAAAAATTGAGATCACTCAGTGTATTGCTTCTAGCTTCTAACTTTCTACTTTGCTAAGGCGGAAGCAAAGTATTCATAATTTTATCAACTTTAAAAATTTACCCTTTAATACGGGAAAGGCAGTAACAGCAAACAAAGGGGAAGGGGTCGGGGTGGGGGGGTGGATAGGGTTGGACGACTGTTGGTTTGAAAAGTAGTTGTAAGCAGAGCCCTTTCACTACCTAGACCACTGGACTTCAATCAGGTGAAATCATGTCAGTGCCAAGACAAGGAAGAAATCTTGCTTTAAATGTATCCCATCCCTTTTTTGTGATAGCATTAACTGACAAACAGCAAAGAGACAGAAGACACTGAAAATGATCACTACATACAAATACAGCATGAGAATAAAAGAACTCTTGTAGATAAAAATTGCAAGACTTCAGTAGTCCCACTAGGAAGGGATAAATTTCTAATACTTAAACAAAACAGCTATTCACAGTCACTCATTTCCCTTGCTACAAAGTTACATACAAGAAACAAGGAAGAGATGACTATCTCCATAGCACCCCCAAAGGCCGAATCCATCCGTAGTATGTATATTTCTGTGAGAATTTTAGCAGGGTCTGTATTGTAAGCCACTCTTCACTGCAGTTTTAGAGGCAAGGAGAACAAAGCAACTTGCTGTTGCTTTTTTCAGTTAGTCTTCCTAAGGTACAGTAACTTAACCACATAGAGCCCGACACAAATACAGTCTACAAGTAAGTGGATAATGGATGTGCCACACCATCCATTTGTGCAAGATAAATTTACAGATGAAGAAATTAACTGTTGGGACTTCCCTGGTGGCACAGTGGTTAAGAATCCACCTGCCAATGCAGGGGACACGGGTTTGAGCCCAGGTCTGGGAAGATCCCACATGCCACGGAGCAGCTAAGCCTGTGCGCTACAACTACTGAGCCTGTGCTGTAGAGCCCACGAGCCACAACTACTGAAGCCCACACGCCTAGAGCCCGTGCTCCGCAACAAGAGAAGCCACCACAATGAGAAGCCTGCGCACCGCAAGGAAGAGTAGCCCCTGCTTGCCACAACTAGAGAAAGCCCATGCGCAGCGACAAAGACCCAACACAGCCAAAAATAAATAAAATAAAAAATAAATAAATTTTAAAATGCTGTGAATTCAGAACACAATGATTTAAAAATTTATTAAAAAAAGAAATTATTCATAAAACAAAAGGTAGTAATAGAAAAGGTTTTCTTTGCTTCATCAGATGCTGAATTTTTTTTTACTCAAAATAAGAAATGTGCAAATAAACAAGAAAATAAACGATATCCACCCAATCAAAAAGTAGCTCTTTTCCCATTACTTTCAAGTATACGGGTTAGCATACTATCCTCCATGAACATACATACATACCTACCACTGCTAAAGGAATTGTAGCAGGAAATTATATTGAATATGATGTACAAATTGAAGCAACTGTGTAAAAGATTGTGGAGTCATTAACAAAGAAAACGAATTAGCAGATGCTGAGTATTCCTCTCGAAACCCAGCAGGACCCTGTGGGGCTCCTGTGCACAGAAGGCTTTCTGTCCCCCATTTTCTTGTTTGTAGGGAGTTCCAAAGGGCAGATTCTAACAGTTGCTAATCAAGGGAGGAGCAGCCCAAAAATCACCTGTGGCAACATTAAAGGAACTAGAGAAACTCATCAAGAACACCTGAGACAAGGACTTCCCTGGTGACGGGGTGGTTAATAATCTGCCTGCCAATGCAGGGGACATGGGCTCAAGCCGTGATCTGGGAAGATCCTACATGCCTGGGGGAAGATCCCGCATGCCGTGGAGCAACTAAGCATGTGCGCCACAACTACTGAGCCCACGTTCCACAATTACTGAGCCCATGTGCCACAACTACTGAAGCCTGTGCGCCTAGAGCCTGTGCTCCGCAACAAGAGAAGCCCCCGCTTCCCACAACTGGAGAAAGCCCAGGCACAGCAATGAAGACCCAATGCAGCCAATAAATTAATTAATTTTAAAAATATATATATCACCTGAGACCAGATTAGAGGAGTGCAGGCCCTACACACATCCTAATCTTACCAGCAACCCCACCCTTGAACTGTTGCTATAAAACTCCCCCATCAAATCCTCCCAGGTCCCCTCCCAGGGACACAGTTTTTTGGGGCAGGAGCCACTGTGTCCTCCTTTGCCTGGCAAAGCAATAAAGCTATTCTTTTCTACTTCACCCAAAACCCTGTCTCTGAGATTTGATTCGGCACCAGGGTACAGAGGCCGAGCTTTCGGCGTCACTCTGTGCACGGGTTATGACTTTCACTTACTACTGTTGCAACACTTATCACTCCTGTAATTAGGCTATTGGCCCCTGCATGGCAAGGAACTGCCATTCAGTCCATCACCACAGCACTAGCACAGGGCTTGTGCCCTAACAGGTGCTCAAAAATACCTTTTATTAAAAAAAAAAAAAAAGAATATATGTTATCATTAGTCTTTGTCTTCCAAAATATCAAAAATGCCCAATCTTTAAAGGGTGTAATGAGTCCCCTTTGTTGCTATATTTAATGGATCCTTTTCACTCCTTACATAACTTGACCTCTCTGTATCGTTTCATACCGTTGACCTGAATCTCTCTGTTGGTTTCCTTGTCTGATGCCGCATTCTCTACTCACAGCACTTCACCTGCCAGCCCACATTTCTGTCTCCTCTTTTCTTCAGGCTCATTCCTGGTGGCTCTTTTTCTCCATCTTTGTGGTAAATAGTTGCTCTCAGGATTCTGTCTTAGGCGACTCTTTTTCTTATTTTACACACCTTTCCGGGGCCACCTTAGTAACTCTCATTATCTTGATTATTTTCTGTCTTAAATTCGCCTCTCCAGGTGTAGATCCTTAGGCAAGATCAGAGAGTCATTGGGGCAGTGCTCTCAGAGAGAAGGGTAAGCAAGTGGAGAAGCAGGGGAAAAACAAAATAAACTCAAACAAAAAACCCAGCATGTGCCTTCAGGCAAAGTCCCAACCACAGCCTGATCCACCAGCTGCTCAGGAGTGTAAATTACACCCAGATTTTTTCCCCTTCAGGCAAGGACTTCCCCATTCCTTCACCAAGCAGTCATTGACCACGAGCTATGGGGGAGGGGGAAAGGAAGGGACATAAACTCCCAAAGGGTCAAGTAAGGCCCTCCTTACTTTCAGGCACATAGAGAATGAAGAAAGGGAAAAACCAAGTCAGCTAGATATCAAAAATGCTAATGACTGAAATCTTTACCTCCAACTCCCATTTCTCCACAAGCTTCAGACTTGTGTTGCCAGCTCCCTATTGGAAGTTTCCTCCCAGAGAATCTACCTCTGATTCAACACATTAAAAATAATTTATCTCCCAGCTTCCCTCTCTATCTGCACCTCCTCCATATCTCAGCAAGACTTGAGGGTCACCTGTAACGGTCCCTCTCCCTTCCCTCCCACAGCCAATGACAAGTCCACACACCTCAAGCCATACCCACTGCAAATGCCTTCTTTTAAGCCATCAGCTTTTCTCACTTATATTAAGGCATTAAGTCACCCTTCTTTAGTGAACTTACACTAAAGAAATCTAATGTGTCTCTCCTCAGTGTAGATACCATTATTAGTTCATCACATATCCTTAAAAAAAAAAAAAAGCCCCAAATCTTTCATATACCCTACCACGCATTTCCTGGTTTGGACCTGGTTAGTTTCATGGACTCATCTCTCTTGTCCCCATGCTACTCCATGATTCCTAAACATTTCTAGAATTATCTATCCACTTCACTTCATTTCTCATCCCTGGCATTCTAGACCAAACCATCATCATCTGTTAACCAGTTTGCTGAAACAATCTCCTAACTGCATTAATCTGACATCATTGAAATGCTTCCTGATAAGCATCTAACTATCTAGTGGCCTGTTTATCTAAAGCACAGAGCACCTCATTCTGTTTTTCATCCTGAATTCCTTTCAGGGGGCGTTGTCAGTGGGCCACTGCAGTGGGTGGGGATTTAAGCCTTGCGTAAGTGATTGATGAGCAAGGCTCTTTGTTCTTTTTTTGTTCACAATCCCCTTTGCCTCCTTCTGGTCATAAAGTCAACCAAGATTTGGGAGGTATTTAGTGACTGATTTGTCCAATGGCTCTAGGAAGGCTCATTCCTCGATCAGGCAAGGATTTCGTTGGTAGGCCATTCATGTGCTATGTCTGCATTAGGCCCTGTTAAAAACCTAAAAACTCTCTGGATCATCTGTCTTACTAGTCTACTGCGGTCCAGAAAATGCTTCTCCCTTGTTGCATCTTCTCATACATAGAAAAGTACTAAAATCATTAACTTGACATATCTGTTTTGTGGTTAGCAGTAATCTTTTACCAAGATACATGCTCAATTACATGTATTTCATAGCCAAAAAAATGACATATATACTAGTTCCTCCCCTACTTCTTTGGAGTGGTTCCTCAGAGCTATCTCCTGGGCTACAGTCTGTGGTAAGACCCTGAATAAAACTTAAAGTCACAACTCTTATGTTGGGTGGTTTTTTTTAAGTCGACACTCTTCTCTTGATTCATGTAACTTCAGAGGAAGGCAGCGTCTACTCCAACACTCTTCATTTTCAAAACTTAACTTTTTCCAAAAATTCAATGGTTTAAACTTCAATAAATTACCTTTGCCAAAAGTTGAAATTTCTGTTTTCATCATGTAGGGGCCAATGCTAAGGATTTCCTATATGCTATGTATCAGATAGACAAGGCAAACTGGACTCAGAATAGATTTTGAAATGTACTTTCTTACTCAGTTTATTATCACCAATCCTGTATAATTACAGTAACTTCTGTCCTATTTGCATGACAGGTCCGGTTAATTTATTATTATTTATTATAATTTATTATTCAGATACTACTTATTCATTTCCTAAATCATCAAGGCCTCTGATATTTCTTATCTCTCTGCTTATTTGCTTTGCAGAAGTTGGTTACCATGCTCATTTATTCTCTCTCTTTTTTTTTTAATTTATTTTTGGCTGTGTTGGGTCTTCGTTGCTGCTCAGGCTTTTCTCTAGTTGTGGCGAGCAGGGGCTACTCTTCGTTGCGGTGCGCAGGCTTCTCATCGCAGTGACTTCTCTTGTTGTGGAGCACGGGCTCTAAGCACGTGGGCTTCAGTAGTTGTGGCTCGTGGTCTCTAGAGCGCAGGCTCAGTAGTTGTGGTACACGGGCTCAGTTGTTCTGCGATATGTGGGATCCTCCCGCACCAGGGCTCGAACCCGTGTCCTCTGCATTAACAGGCAGATTCTTAACCGTTGTGACACCAGGGAAGTCCCTATTCTTTCAAGAAAGAGAAGAGGTTTTAAAAATCTATTTGGCCAATGAGATAATCCATGTGACTAAACCTACCCACCAAAATCTGTACTATACTTCTTCTACAGAAATAGGGGTGGAGCTGTACACATAGGCAGAGTACATTTATCAGAGTTCCCTGCCTCCAGATTACGTTCTTGGCAAAGACATGTGAGCAGAAGTGATGTGTACCACTCGAGGTTCCAGACCCTGCGCATGCTCTTTAATGTTTTTCATGTTTCCTAAATGACTGCGACAGTAATTCCTAGGGCAGTCCTGTAAGTATCTTGTTGAAGATGGCAGAGCCAGTGTCAGCCTGGGTCCCTGAAAGCCTTCATAAGAGCTGAGCTGCTGCTAACCCAGAACCCTGCTCTTGACCAAAGAAATAAACTTCCTGTTCTTAAGGGAAATGAGTTTTGAGGATCCTGTCTTTTTCTGTAGGTTAGTCTACCCTATCTAAAACAAAGTATGTAAAAAAACTCTTAAAATCTAAAGTACTGCACAAATATAAAGTATTACTATAACTCAAAGCTTATGAATAAAATTACAATGAATGAATGAATGGAAGTAAGTGATTTGGGTTATGACCATATTTTGTTTTTCTACATCATGCCCATTTCCATTAGTGTGGTAATTGAGAGTTAGCTGTTTTAGAATGGTCCAACTCCAGTCAGAACACGTAGCTATATTGTTCAAGGTAAAAAATTAAATAAAAGAACCAGTTCACCATTCTCACTTCCTACTACACACACACACACACACACACACACACACACACAAACAAATACAGTTTCCCTTCAATAGGGCAGATTTTTAGAATTTCTGGAAGCTATAGCAATACCCCTGCAAAGAACATTTCTCTCTGAAACCTCCCATTTTTAATGCTTTTCTATTATATCTGTGAAGAAAAAAAGAGCTTCAATTAGTAGCTTATTTGCGAGCAACACTTCTTTTCACAATTATTTGGTTCATTTAACAAAAAAGATGTACCCTCATATTAAGAGTGAAAAGTTGTTTTTGAAGATGGAGGCAATTAAGCTGGGTGAGTTATCAAAAGTACATAGAAAACAAAACAAAACACTCCTGCAGCTTAAATGTGAAAAATTATGCCATCGATTTTGCAACATTTATTGTATAAATCGTGTGTTTCTGTATTAGGCCAGGGATGCAGAGGATGTAATGTAGAACAAAATAAACAGTGTCCCTAATTTTATAGGGCTTACTTTTGAGTGGGGGAGATAGGCATTAAATCAATTATTCATAAAAAAATTAAATAATATGAAGGAAGAATATAGGGAGCTATGGGAATGTATAATGTTTGTCTTGGTAGGAGAAGGATGAGCAAAATGAGATCTGAAGGATGAGTAGGAATTAACTAGATAAAAGAAAGTACAGGGAAAAGCATTCTAGTAGATGGAACACGGCAAATTCAAGGCACCAAAAGAGGTCCACTGGATTAGGGTGCCGTGAATAGAATAAGGCTGTAGGAGTGGATCAGAGAGGCTCTCATGGGGAACTTAAAACTATATGAAGGGTTTCCCTGGTGGCGCAGTGGTTGAGAGTCCGCCTGCCGATGCAGGGGACACGTGTTCGTGCCCCGGTCCGGGAAGATCCCACATGCCGCGGAGCGGCTGGGCCCGTGAGCCATGGCCGCTGAGCCTGCGCATCCGCGTCCGGAGCCTGTGCTCCGCAACGGGAGAAGCCACAACAGTGAGAGGCCCGCATACCACAAAAACAAACAAACAAACAAGCAAACAAAAAACTATATGAAGAGCAGTATGGAAAAACTGAAAGGGTTTAAGAATGGATGTGATTTTCTTGTCATAAAGTTCATTCTGGCTGCCTTGTGGAAGATGAGTGTTAGCAATATAAAAAGATCAGCTTAAAAGGCAAGGTAAAGGAAAGTGATGGCTTGGATTTAGACGGAGGTGTTGGTGAAAATAGAAATAAATAAATATTTAAAATACATATATTAAAATAATAAAAGACCATCTGTGTTAATATGAATTAGATAAAACTGTATGTAGACTATTGATATCAACATGACTTAGATTTTATTTTTTGTTTTTAGCAAAACTCTGCCTAGGTAACACAGTACTATAAATCAGTAAATAACTTTACTGTTTGCTTCAGGAAATCTCTTCAGATCAAACTGTTAGAGACAATAATCTGCTCCTCCGGCCAAATAACTTGCTCATCAGTTTAGTTGTCAAGACTAACTTCACAGTATCCACCAATTTTAAACTTTGCCCAGTTCTCCATTTCCCTTCTTGAAAGACTCCTTAAAATTCTTCAGGCCAGACCCCAAATCCTATAAATATCTCACCTCTGACTACCTCTTTCTGAAACACTGCCGAGACCCCGTCAAGGTGGTGTTCTCCCTATTGTAATGAGTTAAGAGTGCTTCATTAAAAGATTGAAGATATTTTGAGGAGCTCAACAAGGTAAACACAGGAAGTAGTTTCACAAACACTCACATAGTCATACAATGAAATATATGAAGCTATTATTGCATTAAATTACACTGTAGCAAAGTACTGGCATTGAAAAATGTCACACCATGTTAACTAAAAATTCAAGTTACTAAAGAGTTTACTTTAATCCCAGTTTAGTTAAATTTAGTTTAATCCCAGTTTGATATGTTTGGTTGTTTGGATGGATGGATAGGTAGATAGAGAGAGAGAGATGAAATTCTCAAAGGACAACCTCCTAAATTTTAACTGTGCTTATCTTTTTATCTTTAGGGGTAAGAATATGAATGAATTTTTTCCCAGTATTTTCAAATTTTTCCTCACTGAACACATTCTACTTGTGTAATAAAAACAATGAATGCTATGAAGAAATAAAACTTTTGAATTTGCATATATTGGGGAATTGGAATATGTACTTCAAAATCAAAAAAGTTTAGAATTTATAAACTCTGAGGTTTCTTCCTTAAAGTTTCCTTGTTTGGTGATGGGGAAATAGTATGGAAGAATATAATAACTACTCTTTTCATGGCATAGTTTCACAGTAACCATGTAAGATACATGATACTTTTCATCTTATGAATGAGAAACTGGGGCACTAAGTGTTTAAATAACTTTATTTCTCACTAGAAACAAGGGCCAGTTGGCGTTACTCTCCAGAGTATCTGATACTAATAGGTAACATTTATTGAGTACTTACTATGACTCACAACTCTCTGAGATAGTTTTCTATTATTTTCATTTTACAAACAAGCAAACAGAATGGACCTGTGTGTCCAAAGGGAGTGACAAGGTAAGGAATCAAACCCAGATAAGCTGAACCCCAGGGCCTGTATTTTTTAATCACTGTTATCTTCCATATGTTTATTCGTTTTACACACCACAGCTAGACACTCATAGATATACTTTATATTTTTCAAATGGATAACTCTGAAAATATTTAGCTCCTTAAGACTGGTTGCTCTTTAAGGGGAGGAACAGTGCGAATGAAAAAACTACAGAAGACTACAGAAGTCACTTGGCTTCAGGGGAAAACCAGCTGAATTTCCTACTTCACTAATTGAACCACACTAATCCCCAAGTGTCAAATAGTATTAACCAATCAACAGCTGCTTTTCCAGAGAGCTAGGTGACTCATTTTCTTTTTTTTTTTTTTCTTTTGCAGTACACGGGCCTCTCACTGTTGTGGCCTCTCCCGTTGCAGAGCACAGGCTCCGGACGCGCAGGCTCAGCGGCCATGGCTCACGGGCCCAGCCGCTCCGCGGCATGTGGTATCTTCCCGGACCAGGGCATGAACCTGTGTCCCCTGCATCGGCAGGCGGACTCTCAACCACTGCGCCACCAGGGAAGCCCTCATTTTCTAAACATACTGCTCATGTAGCCACAGAATTTTGGCTGAGCCCATCCTTCCCCTCTCTCGGAGGCCTCGTCTTCAGTTTTTGCTTCTCCCTGGCTCTTATTCCTCAATTTAGGTTTCTTATTTAATCTTAGGGCTAATCTAGGTTAGGATCTATCTGCAAATCTGACTAAATGTTAAGGGGGAGAAGTTAATGATAAAATCCTAAGTCTTTACTAGATATTCCAGTGACTAGAGGGAAACACTTTTCCTTAATGTTCAGCCCATCTCATTTTTTAGCATATTCCCAAGGTCTACTTCCCGAACTTCAATCCAGGCTCTTCCAACAGTCTAGCAAAGACAGATTCCAGGTGATCCCCTGAAATGTAAGGAAGGATTAATACTCACGTGTGTTCTATCAATAGCTACACTGCCACCTGCTGAAGTCTGCGCAATCTGGCTTCCGTCCCTCTACCGCTCTGAGGATCCTACTAATAACCAAGGACTCCCAATGACTAAATCCAGGCAACTTGACCCAAACATCATCTTCATGGCAATCTGTAGAAATATACATAACCAATCATGTAGCTTTTCTTAAAACTGTCATTCTTTGACTTATTCAGTTCCAGTTCTCCTGGTTTTCTCACTGCTCATTATTCATTTTTCTGCCTGTTCTTCTTCCTTTTTGTTTAAACGAAGGCCTTTGCCACTACTTTGGAGTGTATAACACTGCCAAAGACCTTGTCTCTTGCCTTCATGTGGGTAACTCCCACATCATGGTCCCCAGCCCCATAGCTCTTCAGAGATGCTCAGTTTTATATCCCACTTCATGCTTTGATGCCAAAGTATATCCTTTCCAAAGTCTTAAATTATGTTAATGGTACCATTTCCCCACTTATTCAAAATCAATCCTTGGAGTAATGTTTGATTTTTTTCTTTATATTCCCCATTTCCAACATTATCACATCCTGTAGATTCTACATTAAAAATATCTGTTTTAAAAATACCCGTTAGGATTTATTCCTTCCCACTTATATGCCATCATCATAGAGGGAGTCTATTGTCTTTGTGCAATGGTCTCCTGACTGTTTCACCCACTGAGGCTTCTCCTCCAAGCCCATTTCCCTAGTCTTCTATGATTTCCATTAGTCATATTCTATATTAAAAATGAGGACATGTTAAAAAATGAGACCTAAAATAAATTTTCAGACTCATCTGCATTCCTTCCATAATAACTATCATTTATTTAGCATCTACAATGTGCCAAACACTTTGCTAACCACTTTACAGATATTGTTTTTAATCCTTTCAATGATCATAAAAAGTAAGGCTTATTATACCTAGTGTACTTTTGGACAAACAAGATTCAATTAACAGGATGTTTGCTTTCATAAGGTCACACCTTAGCAGGCAAATAGAGCTGTCATTTGATCTAGATCTCCTGGATTCCAAAGCCTGTTCTAAGAATTTAATATATGATACTACAAAGATGCAGAAATCAGATAATCACTGAATACAAAATAAAATTTTGGTTCATATGTGACTATATATCAGAAAAAATTTTAAAGTCAATCCAGTGAAGTTAATCTCAGGATTCTTGTTGATATACAATGAGATTAAGTAGAAGTACAAGAAAATAGTTATTGGGACTTTAACCTATCCTAAATTTCTTAGCTCAAATTGAAGAAATGGTAATTTCTGTAATGGCCAAGTATTTATTTAACCCAACACATGATTATACAAAAGATGTCTGTAATGAACCATGTGCTAGAGTGAGTTTGCCTCTCATGTAATATGACAGAAAGACAGCAAAAAAATAACTCCCTATTTGGCCACCTGGAAGGAAAGTAAATATGTCTATGAAAATGGCTCTGTGAAGACCCAAGATGCTACAGTTTATGAAAAAGCAGAGCTTTTCTCCACCCTCATAAAAACAAAACAAAACAGAACAGAACAAAACAAAAAGCTGATGAGCTATAAGCTACTTCCCAGAGAGGTACCAAGTTGTTCCATCCTTGTTCTTATTTATTCCTCTGTTTCTTTTTTTGCCTTCACGTCATTACACTGTTTTTATATAACTTTTGATTCCTTCTCTACCACCTCTCCAATTCTGTATCTACAAATTGTTCCAGTGAAGGAAAAGGCATTTTATGTCAAACAACACAGTTTATAGTCCAGCCTGAGGAGCTTATTATGCATAGGAAGTGAATGCAAATTAAATTAATTCTGGATACAACTGAAGGCAATCCTTTTTGTTCACTGAAGAATTCATCAGCCTCTGAAGCCAAGATCAATCCAGAAATAAAAGGAAGGCATGTTGGTGTATTCAAATGTCAATTGAATATAGATTATTGCCAGAATTTTGTAGAATCTGCCAGTGATTCCTAAGACATTACTTTAAAACCAATATTTATGTAACTAATTACAATTTTCTGCTTTCAAGTGTCAAGAATGAGCTTGAATCACCTTAAGCAAAATCGAAGAATTTATTATAAAAATTCAAGAACATTTTATAAAACACAAGAGAAATAATCTTTTGTCTCAGAGAGGTTTGGAATTTAGAAATGGAAAAACATCAAAGAGCTAGCAGTATTTTCTTACTCCATCTTTCATTTACACCTCTTTCTGTGCTGTAGTTTTTACTTTGCATGGCATAAAGTGGCAAGGTAATCCCATAAGTTTGTACAGGTTGCTGACTGCACAAGGGCGTCCAGCCTTCGACACAGTCTAAAATACAATCTAGCTCTGCTAACTAAGCTGTGAACCCTCATGGTTGAGTTGTCCTAGAAAGGGTGACTTCTAGTTTCTAAAAGGCAGCATATAAGTGGAGACCCTATCAGATGCCGTGGTTTTACATATTTCAGGTCCAGTCACACAAAGAAAATGAATACGGTTCAAACTACAAATCCCTAGTAAAGAGATTTTGATTGAATGTGGTACCCAATTCTGGTTCAATTAGCTGTGATTCAGAAGGTAAGGAGATATATATATATATATATATTTTTTTTTTTTTTTTTTTTGCGGTATGCGGGCCTCTTACCGCCGTGGCCTCTCCCGTTGCAGAGCACAGGCTCCGGACGCGCAGCCCCAGCGGCCATGGCTCACGGGCCCAGCTGCTCCGTGGCACGTGGGATCCTCCCGGACCAGGGCACGAACCCATGTCCCCCGCACCGGCAGGCGGACTCCCAACCACCACGCCACCAGGGAAGCCCAGGATATATTTTTTAAAACTGTGAATTTGTTAGTCTTTGGTGGATAGGGCATTTATTCACAACACCTCTAAATTTTTATAACTCAGACTGCCCACTACCCTCTAACTCTTAGAGATTTCCTAAGAGTCAACTACTTATGAGATGTATATCAGAATGGAAAGTATGCCAGGAGCAGTAGAAACTATCTAGATTTGGAGGAAGAGCTACTTCTTTTCTTCTCTCCATATACATAAAATTCTTTATGGGTTGGCTTTGCATTTTTAGGGGACTGGAGATCAATTGATTCTTCAATTAAAATATAAGGTGTGGTTGTTGAAGTATTTGTTTTGTATACTTTCTCCAAAATAAATTTTGTCTTCCTCTTATGGTTACCAGATTCAGCAAATAAAAATACAGGGCACCAGTTAAATGTTAATTTCACATAAATAATAAATAATGAATAAGTATGCCGCATGTATGAATTTCAGATAAATAATGAATAATAAATAATAAGTATGCCCCATGTAATATTTGGGACATAGATATACTAAAAATTATTGCATGGGGGCTTCCCTGGTGGCGCAGTAGTTGAGAGTCCGCCTGCCGATGCAGGGGACACAGGTTCGTGCCCTGGTCCGGGAAGATCCCACATGCGGAGCGGCTGGGCCCGTGAGCCATGGCCACTGAGCCTGCGCGTCCGGAGCCTGTGCTCTGCAACGGGAGAGGCCACAACAGTGAGAGGCCCGCGTACCGCAAAAAAAAAAAAAAAAAAAAATTATTGCATGGGGTATACACTAAATAATCATTCATTGCTTATCTGAAACAAATTGACCTGGGTAACCTTCATTTTATCTGGCAATGGCAATCTTACTTCCTTTTTATTATAAGTAGAACCCTAGAGAATTACTTTTAGACATTTTTAGATCTAATTTTGGCAGAGGGATGGAGTTAAGAAAATAGAAACAGATGTCTAGCCCTACACGTGAAGGATACTAAAACTTGACCTGGTGGCTTTACAGTGGAATATGATAAATGATCACCTGGTCCCCATGAGTAAAAATGTCTGTGTTCTCTTTGGGGAAAGAAAATGAATGAAGGCTATCTTGTATTATTTTTATAGTATTTACATGTACTCAATCATACAATAGAGCAAGGATATTTTATAAGTAAAATATAACTAACAAAATAGCACATAATTTCATCAGAAAGCTAATTTACTTTTTTAGAGCTGAGAGAAATCAGATGATATTTCCATATATTAACATTGTCACATCTCTTTTTACTTCTTTTATTTAAATTAATTATATAGAATCGCTGCAATTACTTATAGTTAATAATTAAAACAAATCATCTAATGTTGCCTTTAGTCCTTGAGACTTAGTCCTGCTTTTAAAAAGTGGCACACTGGTATGTGTGTTAAACTTAAAAATTTAAATCATAGAATTCTGAAAGAAGGTAACTGTCTTATTAAGTCATCTACAACCTAAAAGTTGGAATAATTATTACTTAAGTACACATAAAATGTACTTGGGTTTAGACTTAAATCAGGTAATTACAGTAAGAGTATGATTTTTGTAAGAAATGAGAGAAATATCTTAATTTTCCTTTATTACTCAAAAGTAACAGGGCTTCCCTGGTGGTACAGTGGTTAAGAATCTGCCTGCCAATGCAGGGGACATGGGTCTGATCCTTGGTCCAGGAAGATCCCATATGCCACGGAGCCACTAAGCCCGTGAGCCAGAACTACCTAGGCCGTGAGCCACAACTACTGAAGCCCGTGCGCCTAGAGTCCATGCTCCACAACAAGAGAAGCCACTGCAATGAGAAGTTTCAGTAATACCCGCTCACCGCAACTAGAGAAAGCCTACGCACAGCAACAAAGACCCAACACAGCCAAAAATAAATAAATAAAATTAAAAAAAAAAAAGTAACACTACCATGATTATTTTAGAGATTTGATGAGCACCTGTTCTGTTCCATGCAGTATACTAGTCAAAATATACATTTTAATCTTGTTTCCTTTCCATAATTTTTATAGAGTAGAAATTATGATCTAGATTTTTAAAAAACCTATTAGAAACTGAAACAAATATTTATTAGCTTCTGTAAGCCACACATATAAATAATAAGTGATCATATCTGGTTCTGAAGCCTATATGAGATACCATAATAAAAAAATAAATTCGTGTGTCACTAAAATATTTGACCCACACCCAAGTCAGGAAGTATTGATATTTATTTATTTATTTATTTATTTATTTTTGGCTGCATTGGGTCTTCGTTGCTGCGCACGGGCTTTCTCTAGTTGTGGCGAGCAGGGGCTACTCTTCGTTGCGGTGAAGCAACCGATGCGTGGGCTTCAGTAGCTGTGGTATGTGGGCTCAGTAGTTGTGGCTCTGGGGCTCTAGAGTGCAGGCTCAGTAATTGTGGTGCACATGCTTAACTGCTCCGCAGCATGTGGGATCTTCCCCGACCAGGGCTCAAACCCCTGCCCTCTGCATTGGCAGGCGGATTCTTAACCACTGTGCCACCAGGGAAATCCCAGAAATATTGATAGTTTATCTTGGTTTCTCCTTTTTTTACTCTAATAAAGATAAATATATGATTTTAAGAACTAATTAACATTAGTATTCAACAACTTTTTTTGATGTAGTGAATTATTCAGCTTCAAACATAGTACATTGTTTAGGGGACATAGATAATGACCTGTCAACTTTTGGTGGAAATACTTTTATAAGTTATAGTAATTTTTCATCTTTGAAGAATACTCTCAGTCTGAGAGATTGAGCAACATGGCGTTGACCACTAGAGGGCTTAAAATTTGCAATCTAATGGTACTGATGGATGTTTCGTTTAGCGCTTCTGGTAAATTTTGAAAAGGGAAATAGACACACTGACTCTATGGATCTCATGTGCTGAAAAAATGTTATAATTTTAAAGTTAGTTAAAAAAAAAGTTAGTTTTAATATTTGTTGGAATCTTCTAAACAATTGTAATATTAGGTTATTGTACAATTACAGTTATTGTAAAGTTGTACAATAATTTTACAATTGTTATTTGATAAATTTCCCAGAGAGTCTTAGTGAAATTGGAATATAATGTTAATTGAAAGCATTCTTTCCTAACAAAAACTTACCTCAAGGTCCAGGCATATATGATACTTAGAGTATGAGAGGAAAAAGTAAAAATAAATCCTTCATTTGAAGGGCTCCAGGGAAAGCAGTGTTTTCAGGAGCCAAGTCAAAATTCAGCAAAACTCCGAAGAAAATGTTCAGTGAAGAGGTTAATGAAGGAGAGGAGTTTTCTGATGACAGGAAGTAAGTTTGGGCAGAAGGGCTTAGATGGCCAAGAGTCTGGGCGATGTGTGATCAGATTAGCGGGGCTGAGAGCAGGGTGCATGAAACTGAGTGATCTGGGAAATGTGCACTTCTCATGGGTGATACAGGAAAACTGGTTTTGGAGGCACGATGGGAAGAAGACACAGGACACAGTAATTAAAGATCATGGGGTGGTCGGTCTTTCCTGCAGCTGCAGGTGGGACGATGGTGAGGCCATAGTCTCATCCCTGGGGTTTTAGAGCAAGGGGTAGATGGAGATCTTGGGCCTTATGCTGCTGGAGAAAAGTAGCAATTCAGTTCCCCTTGCTTCCCATCAAGGGCCCTCTCTACTAAGTAATTCCATTTATTGGAAAAACTCCTACAGAATCTCTAAGCCCAAAAGTCCCCTGCTTTGTGAACCTTTCCAGACCTCCACATCTCATAGTTAGTCATTTCCTCTATAACCCAAATCACTTTGCACAAACAGCTCTTTGAACCTGTATGACATTTTATTGTAATTGTTTACCTGTCTCTCCCAGTACACACTGAACACCTTGAGTAACAAATTGTGGCTTACTTTGTATCCGTACTACAAAGTAGACCATAACCACACAACTCGGTAACAAACTTAAGATCTATTAAGTGCTCAATAGCTTTAAAAAAGTGACTTAAAGTGAATTAAAAGACTGCTTCAGCAGTATTACTATTATGACTAACTGCTGAGAGTTTCCTATGGGTGAGCACTATACTGGTATGTTGTATATACCCAATCCTGATTTGGTAGCTGTCTTAGTCAACTCAGGCTGCTATAACAAATATACCACAGACTGGGTAGCTTAAACAACAAATATTTATTTCTCACCTCTCTGGAGGTTGGAAGTCTGAGGTCAGGGTGCCAGCACGGTTGGGTTCTTGATGAAGGTCCTCTTGCTGGTTTACAGATGGCCTTCTCATTGTATCCTCACATGGTGAAGAGCAGAGACAGAAAGAGAGCAAGTTGTCTCATGTGTGCCTCTTCTTAGAATAGCATTAATCCTATTCATGAAAGCTCTATCCTCATGGCCTCATTACCTCCCAAAGGCCCTGCCTCCTAATATTATCACATTGAGGGTTAGGATTTTAATGCATAAATTTTGGGGAGACACAAACATTCAGTTCATAACAGTAGATGATACTATTGTCATTTTACAAGCAAGAAAGCTGGGACTCAGTCTCAAAGGTTATGCAGTCAGGAGGATGTAAAACCAGGAATCGGTCCTAGTTTACCTGATACTAAAGCCTTTCAGTTCTATCAAATTGCTGTCCTGATTCCATTTATGTTCTCATCCTAAACTTCTAAGATCTAGGAGTTTAATTATTGCCAGTGCAGATTTAACACCACAGTGACAAAAATAGAGAAAATGAATGTTGTTAATTTTATTGTAATATTTACTGTTTATTAGTGTGACTGTTTAAAAAAATCTTTCTGGAGAGTAAAATAATACAAAAGGAAAAATGGCTGATATAATTCAAATTTGATCAAAACTTACTTTGGTTTACAGGACAAAATATGCAAATTATACTCTGAGGGTAAGCTCAGCTAGGAATATGCAGAGAGCTCTCAAACACTAATTCCACCCAGACAAAAAGAAGTATGGAAATGTCCTAGAATGTCATGAAGTTTCACAGAAATTCTGACATAGGTAATAAAATATGAAACTCTATTTGCTTCTAAATTACTTAAATTAAGCACACTTTTTAGAATGTGGGAGACCAAGTAGCCTTATGCACGTTTAACTTTGTAACACTCTTCTTCCCTAAAGTGAGAGCTGTGGAATATCCATGGCCCATGTTGAGTTTGCCCAAGTCAGAATCCCAGAGGATCCCTGATGTGAATCTTGCGTTCGACATGGCACATGAAAATCACAGAAACTTCCTTCATTGGTAATAGCTTAGGTGTGCAAGGCCAGAGTAGGGGCTCTCTGTCGTTCTGGAGAGAGAAAGATTTGAGCACATCCTCAGACCTCAGAAGGAAAACAGCATCCTATTTCTTTATTCTTATTTTCTGGGTCATTCACAGGAACATCAGGGTCAATAAAAGGATTCCAACTACGTACTCAGTAATCAAGACATTCCATTGTTGGTACTGTACATGTGACAGTAACTTGACTGTACCCGGGAGACAAGAGAAGAAACATGAGGAGCAGCAAGTATTTTTTGGAACAAAGGATGTTGTAAAGGCCAGTGTCATGAATAGGTCCTTAATAGGTAAAGCATTTTTTTAATTACCTTGATTCAAGTAACCAACTAGGGAATTCCCTGGCGGTCCAGCAGTTAGGACTTGGCGCTTTCACTGCCGGGACCCTGGTTGGGGAAATAAGATCCCCACAAGATGCTAGGCATGCCTCCCGTTCCCCCCCCCCCAAAAAAAGGCGAGTGGCCAACTAAATCAGATGATTCAGTATTCAGTAAAATAACTAAATCCAGTAAAACATAAAACCCTAGGTCTTGAATTATATAGTTGGGTGGTTCACATCCAGATATGCAGATAATTTGCAAATCTTCACTTCATTTGATGCTTCATAGGCATATTTTGAGGTTTACAGGTAAATGGAGTTGGTTCATTAGATAATTAACAGCCTATGGAAGAGGCCATTCTATCAAAATTGGACTTTAACTCTGTGAGTTACAACCTCTGACAGAATGGCACTTAAGTTTCATTGGCTAAACTGCCAAAACTACTAGACTCTGAAAGAACCTTCAGGTGCTTACCCGGATTTAACTCTTTCAACACCCAACAGTTTCTGTCTAGACTAAATATGATCATCAGATTCTCTCATATAACCACTAGACACATCTCAATAGAATTTATCCTGTTGAGTTTTTAAAAATTTGAACAGGAAACAGGAACAACAAGAGTTACTAGGTATTATTAGGTATTACTAAATTTATCAGCTATGATCTCAGATTCCTATCTTTACCTTTAATCTTTACTTGCTGATTCTGTTAACTATAGCCTTAAGACTTTTCCTAAAATCAACAGTCCTGCTAAGACTTGAATGCTGAGGGTATAGGGTAAGTTAGGAGAAGTCAGGGTTTGGGGTTGGCCCTGTAAGAATGATACTGGCTGATATGGTAAATCAGAAAGGCAAGAGCTTGTGTTCGGAGGGGTTGGCTAAGAAACAGAAGGTTAACATGAAAAATTCAGTTTAGAACTGTCAGGTGGTAGGGATCAGAATACCAGTAGAGAGATTAGGATGGAGAAGGTCAGAGACCTAGAAGGGATGGAAAATAAAGATGGGTCAGGTACTTAATCTTTTGAGTGTGTGTAGCAGGAGGCTAGACTCTAAAGCACAGAGTCTAAATAGTTGTAAATCATTATCATTAGTAGTAGCTATTCTTAGCTATTTTTATTAGCTTTGTACTAAAACTACTATGGAAGAGATTCTCACAGAGCTCTCATGTAAGGCCTCATGTTATAAAAATATTGGGCTTGAATGAATGGGTAGTTAGAGGCAAGTGAGACCTGCATGGAGCAGGAAAATGAGGGGCGGAGAGTCAGGCAGTTTTCCTACCTACAGGATTCCAAGAGGAAGTGGACTTCGGTTTGTATTCCAGCTTCATCACATATACCTGTATAGTTGAATTAAAGCCATTTAAATCTCCCTGATAATATTTAATACATTGGGTTGCTGTGATAATAAATGAAATACTCTATGTACCATATCTGTTTAGAGTAGCAACCCAGTAAATGTTAACTTCCATTCTTCTTCATCTACCACTTAAGCATCGCTTATAGCACTAAGTGTAGTCTTGTACATCTCACTAGAGTCTTTATTATTTGATGATAAGAAATGTGTGCTGTCTTTGTGTGTGTGTTTTCTTTTTTTTTTTTTGGCCATGCAGCTTGTGGGATCTTAGTTCCCCAACCAGGCATTGAACCCTGGCCCTCGGCAGTGAAAGCATGGGGTCTTGAGCACTTGAATGCCAGGGAATTCACTGTGTTGTCTTTGTATCACCAGTATCTGCCTTGCACATAGTAGATGATCAAAAATACATTCCACAAACTTGGCATATCTGGAAAGTATTCTCTTAAAAGAGACCAGGTTGATAAAATGGACAACATCTAAAATTTAAGACATTAAAAAATTTATCAAGGGGTTTTAAAATACCCATATAAACATCATGTATATTTTCTAGGATAGATATCAATGAGATTTATTTTAAAATACTGATGGAACTCTCTGGTGGTAGGAATTGGAAATATGGTATAAAGTCAATTAAAATACTCTGAAATGGGCCTGCTCCCAATTATATTAATTTAAAATACTAGACACCTGCTTTCTCAGCATCCTTTGCTGCTGATTTAGAATTCAGTTGAAAGTGCTGGGGTGAGGAACATCTTGAAAGAGCTATGTCAAGAAGAGAAAGTGTGTATAATAGATAGAAAATTGAAGATGGAATACCAATATGCAGTCATAAATTTTGAGTTTGGTACTCTAGGAGTAGACTACTGCTGGTTTGGATGAGGGTGGATTCAGAGAGGGAGAAGAGTCAAATGTAACCGACTACACGAGCATCGCCCCATACCTCAATACGTTTTCTGACTGCTCCCAGAACATACATCCATGTATCCAGCAATGCTGCCCTTGCACATTATCAAATTTTCACTGGCTACTGGGTCATCCAAATCAGCATACACATATACTGTAATATCTCTCATCTAACAAGAAAACAACAACAAAAATCCTGCCTGTTTTCACATTTTCTGTCCATATATATACCCCATTTGTAGAAAAATTCAAGGAGGAATTGTCTGTGCTCATCTCTATTTGCTATCTTTCTATTCTTTTTTGAACCCACTAACAAGTCTTTCTTCCCCATTCAACTAAAATTACTCTTGTTAAGGCCACTTGTGACCTTTTGTTGCTCAATCTAACAGTCAGTTTTTAATCGTCAAATTACTTGAACTCTCATCAGA
Source organism: Aethalodelphis obliquidens (assembly GCF_003676395.1). Classification (NCBI taxonomy): domain Eukaryota; kingdom Metazoa; phylum Chordata; class Mammalia; order Artiodactyla; family Delphinidae; genus Aethalodelphis; species Aethalodelphis obliquidens. The sequence goes on from NW_020837950.1 coordinate 49,568,295, forward strand.
ACTTGGAACAGTTAATTATTCACTCTTTTTTACAGCACTTTCTTCACTTGGACTTTTGGACAACATTCTGTCTGCTATCTCACTCGACATTTTTCCCCTAACTCCTGAGGCTGCTTCTTCACTTTCTCAGTCTCTAAAGTTTGGAATTTCCCAAAGCTCAGTCCTTGGGACTTCACTGTTCTTTAATTATACTTACTCCTCTAGTGATCTCAATCCAATCTTATGACTCCAAATGATATTTATACAGGATACATTCCAAAATTCATAACTCTAGCTAGACTTTTCTCCTGAACTTCACTTTTATACACCCAATTACCTACTTGACATCTTCACTTGGATTAGAATACATATCTCAGACTGTACTTGTCTCAGACTGACTCCTAATTCTCCCACCTCAAACACTCAGATCAGCTCTTTCAGTGGTCTTCTCCACAAGTCATTACACAGTTAATGAAAACTGCATCTCTGCAGTTGCTCATGGCAAAACTCTAAAGTCTTCCTTGCTTCTTTTCTATATCTCACATTTGATCCATCAGCAAATTTTATTGGTTGTACCTCAAAATATATCCGGAATCTGTTCACTTCTCAACATCTCCATCGCTACCACTCTGGTTCAAGACATCATCAACTCTCACCTCAATTACTGCCAGAGTCTCTAACGGTCTCCTTACTTCTGCTCTAGATACATAGAATCTATTTTCCATCAGCAGTTGGTGTGAATTTTAAAGAACACATCAAATTATGCCATCTCCTTCTGCACTGAGCGAAACCCAAAGCCTGTTCTCTGACGCTCAAAGCCCTAAATACTTTGCCTCCTGCTACCTCCCCGAGGCCAGCTGCTCCCACCCTCTGCTTTGTTCACTGTGCTCTAGACATTCTGGCCTCCTTGCTCTTCCCTGCCTTTGTGCTTGTTACCTTTGCCCAAGACAGAGATAGCCAAAGCATGATTTTCCTCCTTCAGTTCCTTCTTGTCTCTCTATAAATGTCATTCTATTGTGAGACATTAACATCTTTCCCAGACCCTACCTGTCCATGGAGCTCTCTAAGGTACTGGATTGTAGTCCTCTGTGGCTGACTGGCTTAGAGCCTCGGCCTCAGAACCTGACCTAGTACCTGCCTTGCAATTTATCTTTCCTGACTCCAGTTAACCTCCACAGCTCGCTGCCAGCCCTTGCCTTGGCCCCGCCTAACTCTGGCCACAATTAAAAGCAGCTGCTCACGGGAGCAGTTCCTCAAATTGGCAGCTCAGTTCTCTGGCCTGTTCCCCCATAGTGCTATGGTTGGTACTGGGCCTTTGAACTCTGATGATGAAGGAGGGCATCTGTATGGGTTGTTGGAGAGACAGCAGTGAGTGATAGGATAAACGGAGAATCAGATGGCCCAGTTGGCTAGGCTTGGCTTCATGATAGGCCCTGGATAAACTCTAGCCTTCTCTTAGAATTTCTTTTGTAAATCAAGTGAATTATACTTGCCCAAGAAATAAACTTTTTCCTTTGACATAGTTCAAATAATATATTTCTCATAAATGTGAATGAGAGTTTATAGCATCAGGAATTGGGCAAAAGTAGAAAGTTATTATTCAAGAAGAGTTTAATCAGTGCTAAATTAAAGCATGCTGATTCATATTAGTATTCCCAGATTATATAAACTTAGAAATAGCATGGGCAGGTCTATTAAATTGAAAAGTCTATTGGTGTTCATAGTGATTTGAAGATAATAAGCCAAATGGAAAGTCAGAATGATAAAGATTTTTTTAAATGCTGGTCAGGAAGAGAGGTTTCAAGAAAATTAGAGGAAATAAATTCAGATTTTTTACGGCCCAAATAGCTTTACCATTGCTGTTTAGATAGCCATTTAAATGGCCTTTTCTGTTGCCATTATTTTTTCTCTCTCCTCCCTCTCTATCAGCAAGCAGTGATATGTCTGCACCATGTCACTGCCCTACTTAAAAGTATCTGCTGTCCTTCAGCTCCCAAAGAATCAATTCCCTAATCCATTGCATGGCATGCACACTCTTACTTCTTAAGATTCATCCCCGACTACCTGTCCATTCCTGTATTTCTAGCTGTAAAATAGGGATTCCCTAACTGTCCAAGAAATTTTGTTCTTCCAGGCTTTTGCTAGGATTATTTTCCCATCCAACAATACCTTTATCTTCCTTTCCTGGCTGGGAGAATCCTGCATATTCTTTAAGTCCAGATAAAAATTTACTCCCTAAGGAAGGTAGTTACTCTCCTCAAGCAGGAATTTTTTTTTTTTTTGCGGTACGCGGGACTCTCACTGTTGTGGCCTCTCCCGTTGCAGAGCACAGGCTCCGGACGCGCAGGCTCAGCGGCCATGGCTCACGGGCCCAGCCGCTCTGCAGCATGTGGGATCTTCCCAGACCAGGGCACGAACCCGTGTCCCCTGCATCGGCAGGCGGATTCTCAACCACTGCGCCACCAGGGAAGCCCAAGCAGGAATTTTTTAAGTTTTTCTCATTGACCAAGGTGAAATTACAGTTTAGATGTTAAAACATATATGTCTAGTATTTGCAATATAAAGAACACATGGCATGCTTACATAAAGTTTCTCAGTTCACAAGCTTAAATCATTTTATAAATACGAAGAATGAATTCTCTTTACCACCAGAGTAGGAAAATAAAATGGTGTTAAATGTGATGATGTGATAAAAAAAAATACACACTTAAACTCCACTGGGTGTTTAACACACCAGTAACCGCTAGGAATACATTATACTCACCCAGATGTTTCCATGAGTCTGAAACAAACTAAGATCATTTAAGCAGTTGCTTTTTTTTGGAATGTTCAAAAATATTTGCAAGATTCATTTAATTAACAGTTTTGTGTGTGTACGTGTGTGTTTAAAGGATCTCAGACACACCTAAAGGTTTTCAGAAGTGTTATTCAGGTAAAACACACATTGATAGAACAAGACAGTCACCATGCTGCACCCTGCTTTTAAAACTGGCTGTTCATGTGAACTGGTATTACTTGCTAGCATTGTCAAAGATGAAGAATCCTGAGAACTTCTTGAGCAGGTAGGTAGTAAATCTAGCCATCAACCTGAGTTCTTCTTTGTCTTGATGATTCTTATTTTTTGGCCAGAGTTACGAAAAGCCAAACCTTCAAATAATAGGCCTGTTTCCTGTGCACTGGCAAGTTCTGGTTAGCTGGCAGACAGGCCTCTGGCAAAATCTAGGCCTCTCATGTACTAGGGAAGAAAGCTGTTATTTCATGGCTGACCCACAGGCCCTGATTCAGAAATAGTCTGAGTCATGATGTATTTTTAAAAATATCTATTTCAAAACTGTAAAAAAAAAAAAAAAGAGGGCACAAAAGCAAAAAGATAGCTTTAATGACATTTTCTACCTTGGACACACCAGGCATTACATATCTGTTGCTTTCCTTGTTCAAAGGAAAAGCCCATTAGACAAAACCATGACACAAGAAAGGAAATCATGACATGATTTAACGAGCTTATTAGTAGTTTTCATTATAGATGATATTTTTTCAACAGAGTTATGAAAAACGTCAGAAGGTACTCAGGGCTTTATGTAGGATTATTTCCATTAAACTTAATGACTATGTTTTACAATTCAGAATATAAGCATCTAATCATTGCAATAAATATTTGTAATAATATACAGTTTAGCTCATTTCCCTTCCCAGTTTTATTTATCACCCTCATATTAAATTCTTAGGGACTATATGTCTATTAATATCCAAAGGGGTCTTACACGTATTACATATTTCAAATACTATTATTTATCAATGCTATTCTAGAAATTTAATTAAAAATGTAAAATATCTTAAAACAGTCCAGAAAAGTGGGTACTTATAAATTTTAAAAATTCATATATTGCCTAGGGAAGAAAAAAATAACTGAATAAATAAAGGTGCAATGGGACCAAACTGCTTTTGAGGACACATCACAGAAAAGAACTCAAATCTGTATTCCATAAATAAATGAAATTAAATTTAAATCTAATAGTCAGTGTTTGAAGGAAACAATAATGTGGCACTAGGATATATAAAGTGAACCACAGCATGTAGGAGCTATGAGTTTCTATTCTTATAATGACTATTACTCAGGTTTTATACCAAAGTTATGATAAATTTGCGTTCTGCAATTGCTCTGTAATATGGAAATTGTGCAATGAGATTCAAAGAACAATCTATTTACAACTTAATCTTGAGGAAAAATTTCTTGGGTTAAACACCACATCCAAATGGGTATAATGGTGAAATTGGGGTGGTCACCTAGAAATGATACATCAGCCCATTCCTTTAAAATTAACACTATTTCTTCTATCATAGGTATTTCCAGTTCCTCTTGTATTTAAAAGCACAGATGTTAGGAGGGCCATTTCAACACTTTTGTAGATCAGAGATTATATTACTCAATTACCTGAATCATTTTTTTAAATTGAATTCTAAATTCTGTGCAAAATCAATAAAACTTTTCCACTAACTAACAATAGTAAATGCCTTTTGAGGATCATATACTCTGTAGTGGATTATACTCTGCATTAGTTACCTATTGCTGAGTAACAAATGATCCCCAAATTTTGTGGCTTAAAATAACAAACATTTATTATCTCTGTGCGGCACACATTTATGGGTGGCTTAGCTGTGTGCTTTTGCCACAAAGACTCTAACAAGACTGTAAGCAAAATGAAAGTCATGGGTATGATCTCTTGAAAAGGCTTGACTCAGGGAGGATGCAATTTCAAGTTCACTTATGTGGTTGTTGGCAAGATTCAGTCCTTTGTTGACTTTTGGACTGAGGTAACATTTTCTCACTGGCGGTTGGCTGGTGACCTTCCTCAGTTCATTGCCATGTGAGTTTTTCCATAGGGCAGCTCAGAGCCTAGCAGCAGCTTCCATCAGAATGAGTGAATAGGGAAGCAAGGCAGAAGCCATGGTCTCTTTGTAACCTAACCTTGAAAGTATCATACCATTACTTTTGCCATATTTGATTAATTAGAAGTGAATCAGCAGGCCCAGCCCACACTCAAGAGGAGGGAACTTTACACAAGGGCATGAATAGGAGGAGATGGGGATCATTGGGGGCCATCTTAGATGTCGCTCACCACATGCCCATTTATAGATGAGGAAACAGAGAATTTTAGTAACATTTTCAAGCAAAACAGAGAGTAAATGTAGAAGCTAGAATTAAAACTGAGGTGTGATTGATTTTAAAGCCCAGAGCGTTTCCATTGCACCCTTGTGATAATGAAAGAATAAGTTCAAGTGACCTGGGAAAGCACTGGGACAAGTCAAAGCATCAGTATTAGTAAGATTTTTTGTTTTTAATGGAGCTAGGTTGTAGCTAAGAGGTAAGCCCAGGAAAAATTGTATTATTTTTATTTATGGAAGATAAAGACAGCAAATGTATCAGGTGACATGGTTGGGTATATAAATACTTCAAATTAATCTTATAAATAAATATTGGAATTTAGTAACTGAATTTTGAAAGTTTTTTCAAAAATTTAAAAAATCAATTGAATTCTAATTTCCAGTAAGGTATGTTAAGAGAATAAAAGTACAATACTATTTAGAGAGGCATAGGAATTCAACATCTAGGAGTAAATACAGTGAAATATGCAAGACCTATACCCAGGAAACTACCAAACCATTATTGAGGGAAATTCAAGGAGGACCAAAACAAATGGAATGATATACCATGCTCATGGTTTGGAAGACTCCACATTGTAAAGAAGCTAACTCTTCCCAAATTGATTTATAGATTAAATGCATTCCAAATCTAAATACCAATGCTTTGTGAGCGTGTGTAAGTGTGTGCAAGTTGATCAACTGTTACAAAATTTATATGGAAATACAAAAGGCCAAGAATGACCACAATAATCTGGAAGAAGGAGAATAAAGTGGAGGATTTACCCTTGATATGAAGCTCATGAAACTACATGTGGCACTGGTTCAAGGTTAGTTAGACAAGTAAATCAAAGATACAAGCCCCCAGGGCTTCCCTGGTGGCGCAGTGGTTGAGAGTCAGCCTGCCGATGCAGAGGACCCGGGTTCGTGCCCCAGTCCGGGAGGATCCCACATGCCATGGAGCGGCTGGGCCTGTGCGCCATGGACGCTGATCCTGCGCGTCCGCAGCCTGTGCTCCGCGACGGGAGAGGCCACAACAGTGAGAGGCCCACGTACCACAAAAAATAAAAATAAAAATAAATAAAAAATACATGAAAGATACAAGCCCCCAAACAGACCCACACATATATAGTTACTTGGCTTTTGAAAATTTTGGTACTTCAGAGCAATGGATAAAGGAGTGTCTTTTTGGCAAATGGTACTGGGTCAGTTGAATAATCATACGAAACAAGGTGAATCACATCATGGCACAATTATCAATTTGTAAGTATAAATTTAAAGAGTAAAACACTAATCTTGCAGAGGAAATCATCGGAACGTATCATCATAATTTGAAATAGGCAAAGATTTCTTTAAAGTTTCACCAGGAGCACTAATTATGAAGGATAGATTGTTGAATTGGGCTACAATGGAATCTAAAATTTCTATTAATTGAAAGACACCACCAGAAAGTGAAAAGACAAAGCACAAATTAGAGAAGATACTTACAATGTTTATAACTGACAAAAGACTTGTATTCAGAATATATAATGAATTCCTTACAAATAAATGTGAGTGTAAAAGATAGCTCAGTTTTTACAGTTGGCTAAAGAATTAAGCAGGCACTTCAGAATATGATACCCTAATAGTGAATAAATAGACGAAAAGAAGAATTCACTTCAATGGTAATAAGAAAAAGCAAATTAAAACTATAGTGAGATATAACCATACACCTGTAGGATGATTAAAATGAAACAAAATTGAACTGATAATCACAAGGATTGGCAAGGATGTGAAGCCGGTAGGAGTGTACTTTAGTGGAATCACTTTTGAAAACCCTTTGGCATTATTTACTAATGGTGAACATATACTACCCCATGACCTAGAAATCCTAGATTTCCACCAAACCAAAATGGTACAAAATAAATACCCAAGAATGCTCTTATCAGTATAATTTTAATAGCCCCAAACTGGAAGCAATCTAAATATATAGCCATAATTGGTGGAATAGACAATAAATATAATACAGCAAGGAAAAAGAACCCACTACTGGTACTCAAAACAACATGGATGATTCTACAAACATTTTATTGAAGGCAGATAGAAAACAATATGTTCTATGCGATTTCATCTATATAAAGCTCAGTAAGAGGTGCTGGCATTGGGGAAAAAGATAACTTAGTTAATGGATATCTAGTAAGATAATTGAGAGGTCAGGTTCCTAAGCATACAGTAGAAGAAAAATTAGTTCCACTAGAAAAAGTACTGTTATGGAAAATGACAAACAAAATTAATGAATTAAAGAGAGTTAAGTTGATGAAAAAATAAACATAAAAAATTTTTTCCTAATATTAAATACATATAAGTAGCTAACATATTCAGAATTCTTTCACTTCTAAACAGTAGTATTTTAAACTGTCTTGACCTTTTTCATTTGTAGTGGTAAATTTTTTATCCAGGGGTGGGATAGGGAGGGTGGGAGGGAGACGAAAGAGGGGGTATGGGGATGTATGTATACGTATAGCTGATTCACTTTGTTATACAGCAGAAACTAACACGACATTGTAAAGCAATTATACTCCAATAAAGATGTTAAAAAAATAAATAAAAGGATTGAAAATATAAAAAAATAATTTTTATTTTATCCATGTAGACAAGTCTGGTGAATACCCTTGGAGATTTTTTAAAAGTATCTAAAATGTTAAAGAGCCACAAATTAAATGAAGTGAGTATTCTAAAATAAATTTTAAGCTACACTAACTTTTTAAAAAATATACTTATTTATTTAGGCTGTTCTGTGTTTTAGTTGTGGCATGCAGGATCTTTGTTGCAGTATGCATATGTGATCTAGTTCCCCCACCAGAGATTGAACCTGAGCTCCCTGCATTGGGAGTGTGGATTCTTACCCACTGGACTACCACGGAAGTCCCAAGCTACACTAACTTTTAATGACAATTATTGAGAGCAAACTTTTTAGTACGTCACCAATGCAAGTACATGGGCAAGGCATAAAAAATGGTTACAATGACTAGTATACAATATTATCTTTTGTGTATATGTGATGGGTGATTAGGGGGTGAATGGCCATTTATTATGGAAGATTTAATTAATGTATAGACAGAGAACTAGGTGCTGACAATGTTCTATCATATCTTAAATATTTCCAAAAATCAATTTCTTTAATTAGAATATTAGATAATTGCAGTTCAGTAACCTGATTTTATAACACCTCTATAACTCTCTCTTCCTGTATGAAAACTTATACTCTGGCTTAACAAAAAAAAAAAAGTAATAGCTAGCAATTTAAAACTCCTATCTGCATGTGGCATTTTATCTGAACAAGGATGACAGGATCGTGCACATAATTATTATTTAGGATCCTGCAGAGCGTCCTAAAAGTAAAGGCATACATATCTCCACTCCTGATGTAGCGTCAGAGATGACAGCAGGGAAAACATTCTCTATTGTGGTCATCTTAAGTCTGGCTAAACACAGAATAAAAAAGCATCTTACCTGTTCTCCATTTTATTTCCAATTTATTTCCTTTTCATGAAAACACTGACAAGAGGGTAGTGCATACCTTTGATGTGTTTTACTTAGGGATTTATCATGCATCAGAATAAGCTGTCTGTCAGATGTATGACATCTAGATCCACAGTTTTTAAAGACCATGTCAATAGAAATAGCATTGTTGGGCTTCCCTGGTGGCGCAGTGGTTGAGCGTCTGCCTGCCGATGCAGGGGACACGGGTTCGTGCCCCGGTCCGGGAAGATCCCACATGCCACGGAGCGGCTGGGCCCGTGAGCCATGTCCGCTGAGCCTGCATGTCCGGAGCCTGTGCTCTGCAACGGGAGAGGCCACAACAGTGAGAGGCCAGCGTACCGCAAAAAAGAAAAAAAAAAAAAAGAAATAGCATTGTTTATCAGGTGCACGTGAGGAGTGCGCTGAGAGTCTGACGCCCGGTCTTTAATCTTGTCTAGCTATGTCCACACAGACAAATCAGTTCTCGTCCCTGGACCTTATTTTTCTCAGATATAAAATGAAGGTGTTGGGCTCATTTAAGCAATTTAAAAATTTCATCTTGCTTTATAAAACTATGTTGGAGCCATGTGATAAACAGTCTTTACGGCAAAAAGGCCAAAAATTATATGGAGGCCCAGGGCTTACTAGACCCCTGTAAGAAAATGGAGAGAACAATCAAATATTGGACCCAGGTTCAGGAAATAGAGAGTGAACCCCAGCTCTGCTGTTGTTAGCTTTGGAGTGTCGAGAAAGTCACTACCCTCTTAAAATCCTTGCTTTTGGTCTCTCTAAAACTTCTACCCCTAGAAGCATGTGCTGCCCCAGTCACAGAGCAGGCTCCTTCAAATTGGTAGCTGACTCTCAGTCCAACATACTTGCAAGTGAGAAAACTTACTTATTCTTTTTCTATTTTTTCCCCAAGGGGTGTTCGAGGGATTTGTGTTATTGTTGCCAGCTTTTCTACTCTTAACCAACTTAATTTACCTTCATGGCTAAGAACCAGAGTCTGCCCCCTTTCGACCTGGATCGCTAAAATCTGCACGTTTCCATATTTGGTGAGTATTCCTGGTACCTAAGTTTTTTGCTTCATGTGATATCTATCATATTCAGTGATGTGCAGCATTTTAGGTTGTCTGTTTTTCCCCCATAGCAGCCGCAGGAGTGCTGTTTCATGTTATTTGTATATAAACTGTGATATATGCAGTGCACATTGAAAAATTTTTTTAAATCCTCAAACTGAAAGCATACTAGATAAATTAAAATTCCAGCAACTGTGCTGGAGCCCAGGATTACAGCAAGGAGAGGTGTTGGAATTGCTGGTTTGGGGTATTGGTTGCCCTGCCTGTGGACACCCATAGTCTCTGTCCCTTATATAAATTCTTGTGAGGTAATCTGATTGGTGTAGCTCAGCCCACAGACTGGATGCCCTCCAGCCCGAGTCCGATGTTGGAAAACCAGTTGTGGCTGGGATGGTGGCGTTAAATTACAGAAATATGGCCACCCAAGATACCCAGGGACAATGAATGGGATAGTGTCCAGCAAAAGGGGCCATGAATGGGGACATATTCTCTGGGGAAATTGTTCAGCAAGAGTAGCATGTTTTAATGTGCCCACTGCCATGAAGTGGAGCCTGAAGACAAAAGGTGTTGATGATTAGATCAAGGCTGAAAAAATAAGGATGCTAAAAATTGGTAACTGTACAGTATCTGTGAAGTCCAGATTGCAAATTTCAACTCTAAGCCTGCATATGTTTCTGGCGTTTAGACAGCAAATTATTATCCGTAAGATGGTACAGAAAGCCCGAACGAACTTTTTGGCCAGCCCAATATTATGTACTGTAACCATTCTATGCTATGCCATAGATGCGTCGTCACTGATCATATTTTCCTCATTTAGTTCAGTTCATCAGGTAAGAAACTGAACATATATGCATACATTTCTAAGTTAAAATTTATCCAAGTCTTAAAAATCTTCTTTTTTTTTCATTGGACTTACAATTTTGGAAAAGTATAAAGTACTTAGGATTTAAAAAGACACAGCTAAAACTCAGGTGCATTAAACATGTCTTAATTATTTCTTAAACCAAAGTCCAAGTTAAGTTTATGTTCTAAGTAGAATATGGTACTTATTTTCATAACTTTACTGACTTTCGTAGATATACTCTCTAACATCTGTTTGAGTTTGAAACCCAGGGAAAGAATATGAAGGAGACTGTTTTTCCTAGGACAGCTGCAGAACAATGAACTATGCATGGCTTCCTTTATATGAATTTAGAACTGACCTAAATAACTCAACTCAAAAAGCCTACAAAAATACCATCTCATAGCTACCAGTTTTCCCCTAGTGTTGCCCTTTCAAAGGGAAGTAGAAAAAGTCTCAGAGTGAAGGAAGGAAGGTTGTTGAAGGAGGACAGGGCTGCAGGCTGCTGCAGTCCTAACATTGGGCAGCCCTACTTTTCCCCACCCTGGTCATGCAGGACCAGTGGTGAAGTGTCCCCTCACCAGGCAGGTGGACTGTGCTTGTCACCACTTCAGAGCTTGGACCAATCCCAAAGTTGGCATTCTGTTAGTGAGGCATTTCTTGGGCGTGCAGGTGTTTTATCTGCCAAATAAAATTTGCAGCTGTGATCCCACTGGCCCCTCAGTGTTGCACTTTAAAAGAGAAGAGTAATTCTGAAAGCTACCAACAAGCATGATATTACAGGGAGTATTTTTTTTTCACACGTATCCTTTTAAAAAAAATTCTAAAGGCAGATAAATTTAGAAAAAAAGTTGTAAGTTCATCAGAATAAATTATTTTATGAACCAGAACTCATAGTGTCTGAATTCCTACTATTAGTTATTATTTTATAGATACCAAACTTTAAAATAAATTCTAATATATTCCTTTTTTATTGTTGAATTTGGGCAGAATTCTTTTTTTTTTTTTTTTTTTTTTTTGTTTTTTTTTTTGCAGTACGCGGGCCTCTCACTGTTGTGGCCTCTCCCGTTGCGGAGCACAGGCTCTGGAAGCGCAGGCTCAGCGGCCATGGCTCACGGGCCCAGCCACTCCGCGGCATGTGGGATCTTCCCGGACCGGGGCATGAACCCGTATCCGCTGCATCGGCAGGCGGAGTCTCAACCACTGCGCCACCAGGGAAGCCCCCGTGGCAGAATTCTTTATGCCTGATTTTTTAGGGAAAAAAAGACCTTTCTGCCCTGAGAGTAATATATAACAAAAACCTTTTCATGATTTTGAGAAATGGTAAGCATACAATTCAAATTACAGCAGTTTTCAATGTAATAGCACTGAATAATCACCTCATTAGCAGTGATTATCTGGATATTAATAGAAGTTCCTGACCCACAGATTCTTGTTGCAAATGTTTAGTATGATTTGCAACAATGTGTTACAAAAATGTAGCTATATATTTTTTACTTTGCCTTAGTATTGGAGGGTTGAGTCCCATGAAGATTTATGAGATACTGCATGATGTAAAACTTATTGACTGTCAGGAATCTCGTCTTAAGGAACTGCACTGTTCTTTTTACTTCTGGAACCATTCTGATGCATCGTAAATAGGAGTGTGTATGTGTGTGTGTGTGTGTGTGTGTGTGTGTGTGTGTGTGTGTGTGTCTTTCTTCATAATTTATTTTCTTTGCTGTATTAGTATACACCTAATCAAATTACATACTGAAATGGATACTAGCCTTAGGAGAAGTACTGCATTTTGGTGGCAAATGATTTTGTACATTATAAATGGTTAGTGGGAACTTTGATGTTGTTATTGAAGAGTTTTCCCATATCTGAAAATTTAAGTTTTCAAATACCGAGAGGCAGAAATTCTTTTCCTTCTATTTTCTGTTGCTTGTTTTGTTAAGAAACCTCATTTTAGTAATACAAATTTCTCTTTGCTAACTGCCTTGGTAGAAATAATTTGGTGAAGAATGTGAGGCAACATTTTGTCTACTAAAAACATTTTCCCCTTTTTATGGGTAGTCATCTTTTGTAATTTAAATAACTAAGCCATTCAACTGGATACTTTTCAAAGTTGAGAGATAAAAATTTAAACAAATTAAAACACACCATTTGTTAGATTAAAAATATATTATTTAATTCTTTATCCTCTGCTCATAAAAGTAGCTCTTTTGCCTTGACCAATATTTTAATATACTTACTTATGACGTTATTACTCATGGCCAGAATTAAATAAGAAATTCAGATGAGGGAAACAACAGAAAAGTGAAAATATCTAGTTGTCTCATTTCTAATACATTTCTAACATGCTATTTGTGAGAAGCAAAAGCCAAGAATCAAATCTTCCTTCTTTAAAAGTTGCTTAAAAAATGTTTTTACGAGTCAAATTTAGTACTTCGAAAGGGACCCTGGAATAATTACATCATACATGAACCCTGGAGCCACCCCACATTGGTGGAAATGAATACTTATTAGGTGGAAAGTGTTATGGAACAAATGTGTTAGAAAGATGCATTTCAGGGAGATAGCTGGCAAAGCACTTAGCATTATATAATCATAGCTTCTCCTTAAATGCATCTTTATTCTGCCAGTTCTATCATATAAAATTTTAAATGTCTCTTTGCAGAACCAATTCATTATATTTCCCCTTATACTTTCTTTTATAAGCTGACAAAAATATCAAAAGTCTCCAAAATGCTTGTTAAGGACCATCTCCAACAGTCCTTTAGGATGGTTTTACTGAAAATTAGATAATTTCTGCCAACCTCAGAAATCAATCTGATTTAGGAAATCTTTCCATGGCAGAGTAGTCTTTATTTATGATGACAGAATTCTCTGAGCTCCCCTTTCACACCTTCAGGTTTCCAGTTTCTTGTGACATTTTGGGAGAAAACCCATCAAGAATAAAGTTCAACATTGGAAATCTAAATGCGGAGTCTTCATGAAAGCCTTTTAGAAAGGAATCAGGTCACTTCTGGAGGAAGACCTTGTCTATGTAATTTGCAAATGAAGCCAGAGTGTCATAGTCTGTTTGTTTTCTTTTGTCCCAATGATGCAGGGAATATGAACCAATCTTGAACCAGTTCCGGAACAATTAGCAAAACCTCAAACAGTTTTAAGTGTTCTATTTAAACAAGGAAGAGATTACAATGAAAGGAAGAGATTACAATGCCAGAAGAGATTCCAAAGGATAAAGCTTTGTATATGCTAGCTATTTAACAAACTGCTTGCAAATAGCTTTAGAACTTTAGGGACTGTTATATACATTTACAAATTAAGTTGAAACATCTCTCAGGCTCCAAACTGTCTCCCTATTTGTACTAAAAAACTCAGTCATCACAAGGTGGGCAGATTCCACAGAGCAATATTTGAACATGACGCCACTCCTACATCCATACCTGATTGGATTTTTCACTCATTAAATAGATATTTATTGAACACCTACCATAATTAGAGTGGTGAGTCCAACAGACATTGTTTTTGCTCTCATGGGTCTTATAGCCTAGATGGAGTGGGTATCTGATCCAAGATCCTGTGCTTGCTGCTTCAGTGTAGATTCACTCTAATCTTTGTGAAAATCTTCCGAAGTAAGTATCATTATGTTTATTTTACAGAGAAGGGAACTGAGCCCAGCTTCCTCCCCCTAGGACCCATGGGAGTGAAGTTGCTAATAACTGTAAAGTGAATAAAGGACAAAGGCTGAATGAAGAATACAGGTCTAGGGGCTTCCCTGGTGGCGCAGTGGTTAAGAATCCGCCTGCCAATGCAGGGGACACGGGTTCGAGCCCTGGTCCAGGAAGATCCCACATGCCGCGGAGCAACTAAGCCCATGCACCGCAACTACTGAGCCTGCACTCTAGAGCCCGCGAGCCACAACTACTGAAGCCCACGCGCCTAGAGCCTGTGCTCTGCAACAAGAGAAGCCACCACAATGAGAAGCCTGCGCCCCGCAACAAAGTATAGCCCCCGCTCACTGCAACTAGAGAAAGCCCGCGTGTAGCAGCAAAGACCCCATGCAGCCAAAAATTAAATAAATGAATAAATAAATAAATTTATTAAAAAAAGAATACAGGTCTACTCTAATTCTCTGCCCTTCCCATTTACATCATTCAAGCCCCACAAACAGGAAACAGAAACACATAGCTGTGATCCATGGGCCAGAAAGCCACAACTACTGCTGCTACTAGGAAGATAGGAAGCTTTGCACTGGATGCCTCCATGAAGTGTTGGCCTACCAAAGTCAGCTCAACTAACCTCTCCACATGTGGGAGATGCAAAACCCTAAACATCTCCATGACTGTGCTTGTTAGCAATAGCAAATTAATGAGCCTAGAAATGGCTTCCTCCTCACTTCTGCCTTCTACCATTTTGCATAAGTACAACTTATTGTCAGCACTTAATTTGTACTCAGAACCTTAACTGCAAAGGACTCTGAGTAAATGTAGCTTTCAGGTTTCTAGCTTATAAACGATGACATACCAAGAGGAGGGGATACATTCTGAGCAGGCCAGTCTGTCATATTTGTCATTCTATTAATTCATGGTACCTTTCGTACTTCATGCTTGAATGTTCACTTGGAAATATGATCTTTCATATTGGTAAGTCTGGACAAGCAGGTTTGTCTGAGATATTTTAGGGTTTGAGTTACCCTACTTTTTTTCACATAATTAATTGCAAACAGCATTTAAAAGTAAGGCGGACTTGACAAACAGATACCTATAAGCAGAGTGGAGAAATGACTGAAGTACCTCAGAGTCAGAAACCTGAAGTTTGTGTGTATGTTTTTTCCCTCCAGGCTCCCAATAACTGTTGTCACCTATAACAAGGTATCTAACCTCTCTGGGTTTTTTAGTGTTTTTTCCACTATAACAAGAATAATGGTTCTCGTCACTTCCCTGCCTCTAGGGGTGTTGTCAGAATTAATGAGACACCTGGGTGAAAGCTTTCCACTTTTTTATTCCCCTCAGAGAATGCTGGAATGTAAATAAAAGTAATACCTCTATTTTGTGAACGCTTTTTCCTTCTACACATCTTAGTAACATTCAGAAAAGATTTTTTGAAGCAGCAGCAATTATCGTAGGTGTTACATATAATAAAGGAACTGTATCTGCCAGGAAAAACAAAGGAGGAACCAAAAGTTTGAGTCAGAGAAATCTCTCCTGGCTTACTCTTTAATGGAATCAGTAGGAGGTCTGGGATAATCACAAGTAAAATATTGCTGTACGGAGAGCATATGAAACTAGGAGGACAAACCACTAATTGAAGTTACCATCCTGAAAGTAGAAAGAGAAAGGAGATGCTGACTGCTGACATGTTGCTGAGATGTTCTTAGTCATACTGGAGAAAGAAGATGAGGGTTGGAGGTTAAACTGTTTGTGGATTAGGATTGAACCACTCAGAGCAATAAGAATAGTCTCACTGCTCATTACAACCAGCTAGAAGTTAAACTTTGATGAGATAAAGATGTTCTCAGCAGTGTCTTTGATTAGTTAGCCAGTGAACTGTCTGTTGACATAGGCAACATGTACTGTGTCAATTCTGTCACTTTCACGGAATACAATCCTCTGGTTTTGATTGATGTAATGTCAAAAATACACATCCAAAAAGATTTATTCTTTTCCATCTGTAGATGATGAATTTCTAAATAGAGCCATTCTCAGGGATAGAAAATAACCCACTTCTCTGGTGGATCATGAATCTATGCACAGTTCAGCTGGGTCCTCTACCTAGGGTCTTATAGTACTACAATCAAGGTGTTGGCTGGGCTGCATGCTCATCTGAAGGTTTGAATGTTGAAGACTCTACTTCCCAGTTTACTCAGAATGTTGGCAGAATTTCCCTGTGACTATAGGATTGAGGGCCAGGGATTTTTGTTGGCTGTGGGCTGGAGACTTCCCTTAGCCCCTAGAGGCAACTCTCATCTCCTAGAGGCTGCCTGCAGTTCTTTGCCATGCCAGCTTTTCCAACCTGTCTCCTTACTTCATTAAACCAGCAAAGAGAGTTACTAGAGCGACATCTCATCTTCTTTGCCATTTTCTGTTGGTTAGAAGTAAGTCACAGGCCCCACCCACACGAAAGAGAGGGATTTATACAAAGATGTGAACATCAGGAGGGAGGATCATAGGGGCCAGCTTAAAATCTGTCTGCCTTAATTGGTAAGGAAAAACAACTCTGAGGCTATTATGACTTTGAAAATTTTCAGGATGATAGAATGAATCTGAGCTAATCCCTGCAGATTGTGTTGCTTTATCTTCAAGTCATTTGCTTCATTCATGGGTTGAATGGGGAAAGAAACCTACACACACTGTGTGGATAGAAAGCCAAGAGGGGTGGGATAGGGTCAGATGGGAGATGGAGGATGAGTCCCAAAGGAAGATGTGGATTGTTGATACTATGGAGGAAACCAACCAACATCCATACCATGTTGTTTACAGGACATTTGTGTGTGTGTGTGTGTGTGTCTGTGAGTGTGTGTGTGTATACACACTACATAATGTGTTTATGTATAAATGCTATATAATTTGTGTTATATTCAATAATATGCATTATTATATATGAAGTAGTGTCCACACTTTAATAATTATGATACATCTGTATTTATATCTATTATATTACATATACTAATATGTAATATGTACTTTTAAAAAAATTTAGACTTGAAAGAGTAGATACTTGAACAATTTCATATTTCTTATTTATTTATTTATATTTTTGGCTGCGTTGGGTCTTCGTTGCTGCACATGGGCTTTCTCTAGTTCTGGCGAGTAGGGGCTACTCTTCACTGCGGTGTGAGGGCTTCTCATTGCGGTGGCTTCTCTTGCTGTGGAGCACGGGCTCTAGGCGTGTGGGCTTCAGTAATTGTGGCACGCGGGCTCTAGAGCGTGGCTCAGTAGTTGTGGCACACTGGCTTAGTTGCTCCGTGGCATGTGGGATCTTCCCGGACCAGGGCTCGAACCCATGTCCCCTGCATTGGCAGGCAGACTCTTAACCACTGCACCACACACACACACACACACACACACACACACACACACACACACAGTATTTTACCTAATTGGCATGTATCACTTTTAAATTGGAAAAAGTAAACATTAAAAAAATGTGGCATCAATCAGGATTTTATAATCTTGGCTAAGAATTTATAAATTTTAGAAGAGTAGGAATAAATATGTATTTAGATAAAAACTTTATGTCTTCAGGCCTTGACAAATGCCAAGAAAGCATGAATTTCTAAAATGAGGTCAATTATACTTTATGTACCTAAGTAAATGATATGTGAATCTAAACACTTAATGTAATGTTGGCTTAACAATGCTTCAAGTAGGCACACTGACCATAATTTAGTGGTGTTTTGGAGCTATTTTCTTATCTTAATTTTTCCCAGGCTTTTGAGAATGGAAAATAACAAACTCTAAATGTCAATTCTATTTTATAATATGAATTTGAGAGAAAATGTTTTCATTCATCATTTTAAAATCAAGTCAATTAAAAAGAAGCAAATGTAAATTAGACCCATGGTTTCAAATCATAGCACGGAAGGAGGTTTCTGAAGTAGGCAGAGAATCACTGACTGAATTTTGAAGAACCACCATTCTCAAAAAGTAGCGACATTCAGTGTAAACCGTAGAGAGGGGAGGAGGAGGGATCCTGATGGTTTGCGTTCCGTCCTCCCCCTGCTCAGCCTGTGCAAATTTTCTGACCATCAGTATACCTGTCCCAATAAGAATTCCTGTTTTTTTCCTTCCCTATTCTCTTTCTCTCCTTCCCAAATTGCAAAGGTGCTTTAGGTAGATTGAATATAGAAAAGTTTGAGTTAAAGATGGTAAATAGGATTGTGGAGAAGGAGGGGAAGTGCAACATTCCACTTTATTCTTTCTTCATCTCAAGCTTAAGCAGAAAAAAACAAACACAAAGACAAAACAACCAGAACAAAACCTCTCATTAAGAAGAGCTTATGCAAAGATGCCTGTACTGCATGGCTAATGTGAACGATGGAACCGACAGCTGCTTTATAAGAGCAAAATAATTGCTTTTGAGTCCTTTTCTCTCCTTAACAAGTATATATACTTGTTCTGAGATTCTAAAAGATCTAGCTTACTTTTGAGCCCTTTGTCAAACAAAGAAGGAAAGAAAAATAGTCTGGTTAGCTGGGCTTCAAGGTCAAAGGAGGTATGCCTGGTTTCCACATAAGAGTTCATATACTAAACTACTTTTACAATTATTCCCATTCGAAGAAACAGTTCACACATAATCATTTAAGTGCTTCAAATAACAAAAATTGGAATGGAATCAACTTCTTTGATATTTTCAGTGTTCTATTACTTAAAATATTCAAACTGGCTGCAAAAAATATTTAAATAAATGAATAATTTTAAAAACCTCTTGAGATAGTCCAAAAATGAGCTTTGGAACAGAACCAGGTACGAGGTCGGGAACAACCTGCATTGGCTGACCCTAGCTTATTATGTAACACTTGGCTTATCTAAACCTGGAATAGTCTGTGTTTAGACACCATGTGTACAGTTCTTTCTGCCAGGATGCCGAAGGTGTAGCTGTCCCTCGTTGGGTTCTATGCCGGTGGTCTCCAGGTGGTTGAATTCTTCTATTTAGTTCAAGTGTTTTTGTTTTACAGCGCCTAACTAAGTAGGTTATTTAAGGAAGGATTATAGACTACAACAAAATATCTAGTTGAGGAAAACTTGAACAGCATTACGAGAAAGTATATATTGGTGTTCTTAATTAGTTGACTTAAGCATGGACAGATAGCTAATTACCTCTTCTTGACTAACTTGTATTCTCTTCACATTAGTATCATTTATTTTTCGTACTACATACATTCAACAAATATTTATTGCATGCCTACTATGTGTCAGACATCGTTCTAGGTGCCTAGACACAATGATAAGTGAACTGGACACAGTCCAGCCCGTCCTCATGGCACTGTAGCCTGAGATGGAGAGAGGCATACACTAATCCAATAGTTACAAACAAATGCAAAAATTACAATTCTTCAAATACTACAAAGGAAAGGTACAGAGGTAGACTTTTCGGGGCATTGAAATGTAGTTACTGTGATTGTGGGTCTTCTTAGGACTACAGCTGAGCAGTAAATTTTCATCCTCTTGATTCTTCCTGTGTGCATTCCTGACCTATTTCATCCCCACCACGTCTCGCAGACTCCACCCACACTTGGAAGACTCCGGCTTCACCACCCCTTCCTCTCTAGCCTGAGTTGCCCCTCAGCTTTCTCAATCAGGTTCCTCCCCTCCTATGACCTCTGAGTCACCTTGGTTCTAGGAGCAGAAAAATTCAGACTTCAAGCCGACTTCCAAATCTCTCTGTCTCAAACAGTGACTGCTGGCTTTGTTCTTTGGGTCTTGGCTCATGGGGACTGTGGGTTAGGGGAAATGCCTTCAGAATACTATTTAGAAACTCAGACTATTCCCAAACAAACACTTGGAGGTATAGTCCTATCATATTAGCAAAGTGAATAGGTAGACATCTGGTACAGAAGGAGGGAAAGTGAGTGTTGGTTACGTACACGACAGGGATGAAGTTCAGAGCAGCTAGTCAGAGATGAGCCAGTTCATGGGGGTGCAAGGTCAGGATGGTAGCAAGATGGATTCTTAACTACAAAACTACATGAATATATGAAGTTCTAATATGCCTTCTGAACATTCTAATGGTTTCCCGTGTCAGGAACAAATCCTATTAGACTTCCTTAGATAGAGCAGGCAGAGCAGGGGACTGAGGGTATTTAGGAGATGTGGGAGATTGAGCATCGCCCAAAACTCCTAGTGAAGATTAAAGATAATGTGGTCCCAGATCTTGTCTAAGGCTTTGAAAGAATTGTATCTTTTAATGCTGGATTAAAAGTAAGCCCCTATCTCAGAACACTTTGGAAAAGAGAAGACATGATAATTGTATTTAAATAATTAAAGGATTGTAGTAGCATTCAGAAACATCAGGGCTATTGTTCAAGACTCTGGAGGACAGAGGTAGAATTTTGCTCAACAGAGACTTTTCTGACAGTGAAAGCTGTTTGAACACAGAATAAGTTACCATGTCAGGCACCTCATGGCAAGGTTCAAAGGCTACATGGCCTTTTGTCAGTGATGAACAGAAGTTGCATCAACCAGAGGTTTGAAATGAACTCTAACCTTCCTCCTGCTCTACAACTTCTAGGGTGGATATTCCCAATCAAAAAATGTCCTCAAGGGCTTCCCTGGTGGCGCAGTGGTTGAGAGTCCGCCTGCCGATGCAGGGGACACAGGTTCGTGCCCCGGTCCGGGAAGATCCCACAT